>NC_091692.1:19716439-20019469 GCF_041296265.1 Equus caballus | reverse complement strand
CAGTTTTAAATTTTAATTTTTATGTTTAAATTTTTAACTGATTCAAAATTTGTTTTTATTTATGAAGAAGTATCCTGTTTTATCTTTAATGTGTTAAAAGTGTTAAAGTATTTTAAGGTGTTAATAAGTACCTTTTACTTATTAATATATCTTGTTACCATTTATAAGAAACAAACACCAAATTTCCTTTATGTATTTGGATATGCTTCTGGACTCTCTTTTGTTTTATTGATTTTCTTACCTATTTATGTACCAATATCAAATTGCTTTCCTTTCTATAGCTTTATAATATATCTTAATATCTCTCAGGTCTGATTTACCTGCTCATTATTTTTTATTTTAGAGTTTTCATGCATTCTCTTGCATATTTATTTTTAGATGAAATTAAGAATTAGTCTGTCTAGTTCCTGACATTATCCTGTTGGTATTTTTGTTTGAATTGTGTATAATGTTACAATTTATTTAGGGATAATTGACACTTTTACAATATTGAATCTTTATATTCAAGAACAGGACTTGCCTTTTTCTTTATTCAAGACTTATTTATGCTCTTTAGGTTTTTTTAAATTATGGTAAGAACACAATGAGACCTACTTTCTTAAATTTTTAAGTGCACAATACGATATTGTTAACTAGAGGCATAATGTTGTACAGCTGATCTCTAGAACTCGTTCGTCTTATGTAAGTCAAACTTTATACCTGTTAAACAGCAACTCTCCATATCTCCCTCCCCCAACCCCTGGCAACAACCATTCTACTCTGTTTCTAAGAGTTTGATGATTTTTAGATGCCTCACGTAAGTGGAATCATGCAGTATTTGACCTTCTGTCTCTAACATTTCATTTAGCATAATGTCCTCCATTTCCACTCATGTTGTCACATAATTTCCTTCTTTTTTAAGGCCAAAAATATTCCTCTGTGTGTGTGTGTGAGTGTGTGTGTGTGTGTAAGTGATATTTTCTTTATCCATTAATCTGTCAATGGACAATTAGGTTGTTTCTATATCTTGGCTATTGTGAACAGTGCTGCAATGATCATGGGCGTGTAGATATCTCTTCACGATCCTGATTTCAATTGTTTTGGTATATCCAAATAGACACCCAAAAGTGGGATTGCTGGATCATATGGTAACTCTATTTTTAATTTTTTGAGGAAGTATCATGCTTTTTTCTATAATGGCTGCACCATTTTACATTTCCACCAACAGTGTACAAAGGTTCCAATTATTCCACATCATCACCAATGCCTATATTTTATTATTATTATTATAGTAATCCCAACAGGTGTGGGGTAATATCTCACTGTGTTTTGCTTCACATTTCCCTAATAAGTAGTGATGCTGTGCATCTTTTCACATACCTCTTGGTCATTTGTATATCTTTTTTGGATAAATGTCTATTCAAGTCCTTTGCCCATTTTTTAAATGGGTTATTTCTTTTGCAATTGGGTTGTAGAAGTTCCTTGTGTATTTTGAATATTAATTTCTTATCAGATATATGGTTTATTTTCTCCCATTCTGTAGGTTTCCTTTCACTCTGTTGATTGTTTCCTTTGCTGTACAGAAGCTTTTTAATTTGACATAGTCCTACTTGTTAATTTTGTTTTTGTTGCTTGAGCTTTTTATGTAATTTCCAAAACATTGCTATGCCCAATGCCATGAAAAATTTCCCGTTTCCTTGTAGAAGTTTTACAGTTCTGGGTCTTATGTCTAAGTCTTTAATCCATTTTGAGTTGATTTTTGTGTATGTTGTAATATAAAGGTCCAATTTCATTCTTTTGCACATGGATATCCGGTTTTCATAGCACCATTTGTTGAAGAAACTGTCATTTGCCCATTGTGTATTCTTGGCATCCTTGTTGAAAATCAGTTGATAATAAATGCAAGGGTTTATTTTTGGGCTCTCTGTTCTGTTTTACTCTGGGGTTATCTGTTCTGTTCTGGTATATGTTTCCATTTTTATCTAGTAACATACTGTTTTAATTACTATAGCTGTGTAGTATATTAAAAAATCAGGAAGTGTGATGCCTCAAGATTTCTCAAGGTTGCTTTGGCTATTTGGGATCTTTTGTAGTTCCATACAAATTTTAGGATTGTTTTATTTATTTCTGTAAAAAATGACATTGGGATTTTGATAAGGATTGTGTTGAATCTATAGATCACTTGGGCAATATGGACATTTTAACAATGTTAAAACTTCCAATCCAAGTACACAAGATGTCTTTCCACTTATTTGTGTCTTCTTTAATTTCTTTCATCAGCTATTTGTAGTTTCTAAGACCAGTCTTTTACCTCCTTTGTTAAATTTATTCCTAAGTATTTTATTCTTTTTGATGCTACTGTAAATGGGATTTATTTCTTAATTTCATTTTTGGAGAGTTCATTGTTAATGTATAAAAATGTATCTGATTCTTGTGTGTTGATTTTGTATCCTGAAAATTTACTACATTGGTTTATTATTTATAAGAGGGTTTTTGTGTGGAATCTTATGAATTTTCTATACATAAGAGCTTGTCATCAGCAAACAATGTAATGTTACTTTTTTCTTTCCAATTTTAATTTCATTTATTTTTCTTTCTTGCCTAATTACTTTGACTAGAACTTCCAGTACTATGTTGCATAGAAGTGACAAGAGTGGGCATCCTTGTGTTTTTCCTGGTTTTGAAGGAAAAGCTTTCAGGTTTTCACCGTTGAATATTATGTTGCCTATGGGCAATTCTTCCAGGTACATGATGGGATATCTTGAACTTAGAAGTCCTATCACTAACAGTTTGTGGGTGTGTGTGTGTGTGTGTGTGTGTGTGTGTGTGTATCCAGACCTTTTTTATTTGGGGGGAGTTTTTTTGGATTATAGTTTTAAATATTAGTTTTATTCCATTCTTTTTCTTCTTCTTTAGGGACCCCAACAATACACAGATATATATGACAGATTTTTGTTGCCTATCTTCTTTCTCTAAACACTTTCTTTCTAGTCATCTTTACCTCTTTTTCTTTCATTCTCTTGATTGTTTTTCTTCCTTCTGTTAGTGTTCTTTCTTATACTTTTGGTGACTCCATTCTGCTTTTGGTCTCTAATTAATCTTCATTTCTGAAATGATTTGTCTTCATTTTCTTTTCCTTCCTAAGTTTAGTAACTCTCATTTCATATTTTCCCCTTTTTTGGTCTATTTATTGTCTGAGTTTTGAGTTTATAATTTATGATATTATTTTATATCATAACATTTTGTTTTATAATATTTAACTTGTTTTAGACTATTATATTTTCCTCAACTTCGTGGCTTTTATTATTGAAAACTATTTTAATAAACTAAAAGATTTTGATTCTTTTTAATTTCTTCTTATAGTAGCTTCCTATAGATGTTGGTTGTTATTTTCTATTCATTTAAGTTGTGTTGTATTTCACCAGCAATAATAAGTGAGAAGTTTTGGTAACTTACTCAATTTCATAGTTCCAGAATGTCCTCCTTTGCTGACATAGTACAGGGTTTACTCTTTAATAAATGGCACCTTTGGGGAGTGAGTCTGTATGCCTTCCCATGTTGTGATACTCTTTTGTTTCCATAGGACGCTATCTTCTGAGTTTTACTTATTTATTACCCTTTATCTGCTAAGTCTCCAAGAGATTCCTCTTCTTTCCGAGTTGTCCTCCTCTGCCCAAGAAGCGCAACTACCTCTGCTCCAGCACACTTTCAAAAACGTTTTTTTAATTTTCCAGTTGTATTAGTTTGCTAGGGTTACCACAACAAAGCACCACAAATGGAGTGGCTTAAACAGCAGAAATCTATTGTCTCACAGTTCTGGAGGATAGAAATCTGAGATCCAGGTATCGTCAGGGCCATACTACCTCTGAAGGCATTAGAGAAGATCTATTCCAGGCCTCTCTCCTAGCTTCTGATAGTTACTTGGCTTGTGGCAACATAACTCCAATCTTCATGTGGTGTTCTCTCCGTGTGCTGGTCTTGTCCCAATTTCCCCTTTTTATAGGAATACTAGTTCTATTGGATTAGGGCCCAACCTAGTGAATCTTAATTTACTCATCTCCACAGACCCTCTTTCTAAATAAGATCATATTCATAGGCATTAGAAGTCAGGACTTAAACATCTTTTTTGGGAGACAAAATTCAACTCATAACACCAGTAGATGGTACTCACAGCATCTCAGATTCTTTTTTGGGGGGGTTCTGGGGGAAATGTTATTTTCCCATTCAGATTAGGAGACTTTCCTTCTGGGGATTAACTCTAGATAATGTTGTCTGCATTGCATTATTGCTAATACTATGTTAGACTCTGGCATAATGTTATGTTCCAAGCTGGACTTGCTGATTTCTGAACTTTTCCCACACATGTATAGAAAATGAAGCTTATAGGACTATTTCCTACTTTGCTACAGGCATGAGTTTTGGTTGATCTTATTTGCTTTTTTTAATGATCTGCATGATTTTTGAAGGATATATGGAGAAATTCAAATTTGAGTGCCCACTGTTACTGTATGGGAATAAGAAATCTCCATTGCAACATATATTAAGATTAATATAAAGATTCCAAATTTCCTTTTAAATTTATTTCCACAAAGTAATATTTAATTCATTTCATTCTATTTAATAAAGCGTTTGTTTTAATTTGAAATGTAGGAGCTGCAGTAACAAATATAAAGCATTTGGTAGTCAACACAGATGACTCAAGTAGCCCAATTAAATACCTCCCTTCCATGTGATTGGTTTCTAGCTTTTCCTATTTATTGGAAACCCAAGTGTGTGTATTATTATTCGGTTTTCCTATCTATTCAGATATGACAGTGTATTTACAGAAATAGGACATGGGAGATAATATCACAATGACTGGAGATTTAATAACTTATAACTAAAATAGCATCACTTCTGGGTTAACCTGCTGCTTAATCTGAACCAAGGATTGGACTGACTAAATTGTTGGGAGATCAGTGGAGATAGTATCCGTTTTCCCCATGGCTCTTTTTGGTGCCTGGATCAGACTTTCTCTTGGACCAACAGACTCTAACACCTCTTCTGGAATCGATTCCAACCGATGATGAGCTACATCTGGCCTGTGAAATGAAAATAGCAAAACCTTTGATTCAGTCCAAGTTAAGTGGATCTACATCATCTGCTCAGTCAACTTTTGCCAAGATGAATGATGCTGTGTCAGTGTTCCATAATTTCAGAGGTGGATTTCCCCTTTTTAACAACAAAGTGTTTTCCTTTACATAGGCAATGAAAGAAAAAAAAACTGCTGTGTGTGAAAATGCATTTTGGCTCCTCTATATATTTGGAAACAAAACCCCTAAGATAATCCTATTTTAGCCTTTTTTCTTTCTCTTGGATCTCTGCCATCCTGGCCCTTATCAAGTTGCACAAGGGGGCACTGTAGCCGTGAAAGTTCTGGAGAAGTGTTTCCTTTCCTTGTTTCCTAGTATCAGAAGAATGTTAACAGGAAGAAGAATGTGATGGGAAAGGAGAGAGCCAATAACTTTCAGAGCTGTGAGTGCTCCCCAGTTGTTTTAACTCCCAGCTCAGATTCAAAAGTATTTACTCCAGAAGGAACACAATGGTGGGTATAAGCAGAGGGAGAAAGACAAGAACCTTGAGGTTTATTTTACGTTTGTCTGGTTTCCCACGTAAAAGAACAATAAATATAGAAAGGGGAACGAGCCCAAAATGGGGATATTTTTGAAACTTGGAAAATCACTCAGCTGTGGGTCTAGTGGCTGTGGTGGAGGCTGCAGTTCAAATCCCAATGTCTGCAGCCCGTTCCCTGCCTAACTGATCTCAATGAGGAGAGAGGGAGGTTGGAGATTTTGATGTTAGGGTTGCTAAAGCATCATAATAAGAGTGTTTGGGATGATTTAATAGAATGTGTTGTGGTGTCCAGATTACTGGTACAACACCTATACCCTTAGGTCCTGCCAACCTATGATACAAACGATGTCACATTTACGTTAATTTCCAAGTTCTGTCTGCATGTTGACCCCATTATACTAATTTTAGGATCCCATCTCTGTAGAATTGATCTAGTTTATTTATGGGATATTGGGCATATCCATATTAATTTCTATTGTCAAGGCGTGATCTAGGTTTTTACTTTCTGGTTTTGTGTTCTTGTATATTCTTTAAAAGCCTCTAATGCCATTTTTCTCATCTCTTCCTCCTCAATTAACTTTATCATTAGCCAGAATACAAGGGATTCTTCAGTTGTCTTGTTAAGACTGAGCTGTCACAGTAACATTTAACTCCAAGTAGCTCCTTCTGTCAGTTGCATTAATTTAACTGAGTTCACTTGTATCCATTTTCTTAACCCCTCTCTGTACTGCAATAAATCATCTAACAACAAATGAGTAAAAGTAGACCTGAGCAGTCAATGGATGGAGCTTCAAAGGAAACTAGCTAGTGAGCTATAGGGGCTGAGATTAATCAGGGCTTGGAAAATTAAAAAAATATGTAAAATATATAAATTATATGTATATAAACTATAACATATTGCTAAATGTATATACATATTACATAAATTTATTTTTTTTTTTTTATTTTTTTTTTTTTACATAAATTTATTTTTAAAGAAATGATTAAGTTGAAGAAATGCAAAAATCATTGGGGCCAATAAAAAGCAAAATTGTCAGTGCTGAAAATAGACCCAGTAATGTGGAGGATAAATTGAAAAGCTTTTTCAGAACTCAGAGAAGTCCCAAAAAAAGAAATGATGGGATAATTTTTTAAGACACAGCCTGGAAATTCAATAGACAAATAATGTTTCTGAAGAAGAAAAGATGGACTAAATATTAGTAACTATCGCCTCACATTGGAAGTTTTCTGAGCTAAAGGAAAGTCCTTTCTGAGCACGTGGAAAGTCCCTATCATGAAACAGGTAAAATTAATGAGAAGTGACATATACCAAAATATTTCCTACTGAAATTTTTGAATTGCAAGGAAAGTGAAAATATTCTCTAAGGACTCTTGCAGTCAAAAGAGTTTATCTATAGAACAACTAAATCAAGTTAGCCTCAAACCTCATCCGCAAAGCATGGGTGGAAAGAAAATCAATAGATATTTATAGTAGAGTGCTGGTTGGGAAAAGTTAACTCTATAAACTAAATGAATATATGTGGCAGCAAAGACTTTATCAGGTATACATAAATTCAGAGAATAAACATCCACATACTCTTCTTAAAATTTTATGTGAAGGTACCCTCCAATACCCAAATATAAATAAAAATTGAAGAATAAAAATAGTTGTAGCAAATAAAAAAGCCTCAGAAGTGGATGTAAAAACAGTTAAACAGGTTGTATAAATAATTATTGTAAATATAATTTAAAACAATTCAAAAGTTAAATATATACTTTAAAGATAAAATATATATAATTATTTTAATAAATGAGAGCTTTTATTATTCATGTTAAGATGAAAGCAGAACTACAACCAAAGATACAGATAATATTAAAAATATTGTGAGCATAATTTTAAAAATTTATTAAAATCAATTTTATTTTATTTTTTAATTTATATTTATATCTTTTTAATTGCAGTAACATTGGGTTATAACATTATAGAGCTGTTGGATGTACATCATAATATATTTCAAATTCTGTGTAGATCACATCATGTTCACCACCCAAAAACTAATTATAGTCCATCCCCTCACATGTGAGCCTAATCACCCCTTTTGCCCTCCCCTGCCTTCCCCCATGGTAACCACCAATCCATTGCTACATGTTTGTTTGTCATTGTCTTTATCTTCTACTTATGAGTGAGATCATAAGGTATTTGACTTTCTCCCTCTGACTAGTTTCACTCAGCATAATACCCTCAAGGACCGTCCGTGTTGTCACAAATGGCCGGATTTCATCATTCCTTATGGCTGAGTAGTATTCCATTGTGTATAAATACCATATCTTCTTTATCCATTCATCCCTTGATGGGCACCTAGGTTGCTTCGAAGTCTTGGCTATTGTGTATAATGCTGCAATGAACATAGGGGTGCAAGTATCTTTATGCCTTTGTGTTTTCAAGTTCTTTGGATAAATACCCAGCAGTGGGATAGCTGGATCATATGGTAGATCTATCCTTAATTTTCTGAGGATACTCCATACTGCTTTCCATAGTGGCTGCACCACTCTGCACTACCACCAGCAGTGTACAAGGGTTGCCTTCTCTCCACATCCTCTCCAACATTTGTTGTTTCCTGTCTTGTTAATTATATCCATTCTGATGGGACTGAGGTGATACCTCATTGTAGTTTTGATTTGCATTTCCCTGATAGCTAATGATGTTGAGCATCTTTTCATATGGCTGTTGGCCGTCCATATATCTTCTTTGGAGAAATCTCTGTTCAGATCTTTTGCCCGTTTTCTAATTGGATTGTTGTTTTTTTTGTTGTTGAGCTGTGTGAGTTCTTTGTATATTTTGGATATTAACCCCTTATCTGATATATGGTTTGCAAATATCTTCTCCCAATTGTTACGTTGTCTTTTCGTTTTGTTGATGGCTTCCTTTGCTGTGCATAAGCTTTTTAGTTTGATGTAGTCCTATTTGTTCACTTTTTCTTTTGTTTCCCTTGCCCAGTCAGACATGGGACTTGAAAATATGGTGCTCAGACTGATGTCAAAGAGCGTACTGCCTCTGTTTTCTTCCAGAAGTTTCATGGTTTCGGGTCTTACATTCAAGTCTTTAATCCATTTTGAGTTGATTTTTGTGCATGGTGTAAGGGAATGGTCTACTTTCATTCTTTCGCATGTGGCTGTCCAGTTTTCCCAACACCATTTATGGAAGAGACTCTCCTTTCTCCATCATATGCTCTTGGCTCCCCTGTCGAATATTAGCTGTCCATAAATGTGTGGGTTTATTTCTGGGCTCTCGATTCTGTTCCATTCATTTGTGTGTCTGCTTTTGTGCTATTACCATGCTGTTTTGGTTACTATGGCTTTGTAGTATATTTTGAAATCAGGGAGTGTGATACCTCCAGCTTTGTTCCTTTTTCTCAGGTGTCCTTTGGTTATTCAGGGTCTTTTGTTGTTCCATATAAGTTTTAGGATTGTTTGTTCTATTTCTGTGAAAAATTTTGTTGGAACTTTGATAGGGATTGCGTTGAATCTATAGATTGCTTTAGGAAGTATGGACATTTTAGCAATGTTAATTCTTCAAACTCTAAGTTTCGACAGTTCTTTTGTCCTTAAGTGCTCATATGTAAAATGAGAATTAAGAAGTAAGTAAATCATTGGAGTACTTTCTGGAGTTTAGTCAGAGCTCAATAAAAATTAGTATTTTTATTAATGATTATTCTTATTATATTTGTTTTACAAGAGAATTACATAAAATGAGAATAAAACTATCTAAATTGTGTATTATTTTACATCAGGCAAATAAACATACAGAGTAGCGGTAGCTGAAAACCACAAATTAACACAACGAGACACCACTAAACATTTTTTTCAATGGCCTAAATCCAGAGCATTGATACCACCAATTGTTGGTAAGGTTATGAAGCAACAGAAATTCTCATACGTTTCTGGTGGGAATGAAAAATGGTACAGCCACTTTAGAACACAATTTGGCGGTCTCTTACAAAACTAAACAACTTTTATCAAAGGATCCAGCAATGGCACTCCTTGGTGTTTACCCAAAGGGGTTGAAAACTATGTTTGTACAAAAACCTGCACAAGGATGTGTATAGCAGCTTTGTTTATGATTGCCAAAACTTGGAAGCAACTAAGATTTCCTTTAGTAGGTAAATAAATAAACTGTGGTACATCCAGATAATGGGGTATTATTCAGTACTAAAAAGAAATGAACTATCAAGCATGTAAAGACATGGAGGAACCGTCAATGCATATTACTAAGTGGAAGAAGCCAATCTGAAAGGGCTGCATCAGTATGCATTCCAGCTATGTGACATTCTGGAAAAGGTAAAACTATGGAGACAATAAAATGATCAGTGGTTGCCACAGGGAACCAGGCAGTAGAGATGAATAAGTAAAGCACAAAGGATTTTTATGGCATAAATACTCCATATGATATTATAATGATGGATATATATCATTATGCATTTTTCTAAACCCACAGAATATACAACACCAAGAGTGAACCCTAATATAAACTATGAACTTTCAACAATTATAATGTATAGGTTCATCTTTGGTAAAAAAAAAAATAAGTATCATTCTGGAGACTGACGTTGATAAAGGGGAAGTTATGCATGTATGGGACAGGGGGTATGTGGGAAATATCTGTACCTCTTTCTTAATTTTGTTGTAAACCTAAAACAGCTCTTAAAAATTAAATTTTAAAAACAAATTTTAAGAGTAGTGGTAGAAATATTTTATTAGAGAAGCGGAGTGGCCTGGTATAGTGGTCCTTGGAGCTGTTTGGGTTTCCCAGGGCCACTTCTGAGACAATTATGAACCTGAAAGACAAAAGGATATAGAAAGTAAAGGCATAGATATCAACAGCTTGTAGATAAGCGTTACATGAAAACAGTAATCTAAAAACAAAACAAAACCAAAAAATACCTCATTGACATAAGATCTGAAAAATTGTAGAAGTTAATTGACCTCTTCGAGGATCAGTTTTCTCATCTACAAAATGGGTTAATATTACCTAGGGTTATCTTGTGGATTTTCTTATATATTGAATGTAAAATATGGGATATAACACAGATACCCAATAACTACAGGCTTCCTACCCATCTCCTTACATCGAAGATTAAATAATTTACTTCTAACAGTGACCAGATTATATGCTTTAAATCATTCTCCCTCAACCTGTTATTCATATACGTTGTTCCTGTATGCTCAAGAAAAAGTACATTTTCATTTTTGCCTAAACTAAAAGAAAAATGTCTGGCAAAACTAAATCACAAAAGCATATCAATGCCAAGCACGAACGGCTGTTAGATCATCCAGTTTGTGGTGGTCTCCATCCCTCGGCACGGAGGGTTGGGAATTGACTCTTTGCATAGTGCTGCCTACTGCATACAGATTCTCTTTAGTCTTGAAGTTCTACGCCAGTGAAGCGTCTGGATACTCTTTCTTTTCAGAACAACATTCAAATACACTAAAAAAAATTCTCATTGCATCTGGTTTTATTGGTAGGGGAAAGGTCACATGCACATGTATATGTTGATCGTCAATATCCGTGCACCAAAGCACTGTGTGCAGGACACCAAGCACCGAGAAGTAATGAGGGGACCCCTCACCCTCTGCAACGGTGACACCCACTGGTCTATACCTGACATTCTAGGTACTGTGCATGTAACAGGTTGTGATGGTAGAAAGGATGAGAAAGGGAGAGAAATAGACATAGGAGAAAGATGAAAGAGGAATTTTACTATTTTTCCAAGAACTTCCCCATTTTCCCCCAAAAGAAAACCTTACTGCTTCAAATATAGACACATCAACCCTAATATTCATGCATATGTATATTCAGCTTGGAACATCAGCATGGAACCAGCCATCATTCCTACATTCGTGTGCGTGTGTAAATACTATCTTTTTTTCTTTTTTGGCAGTCCTTGTCAGTAAATTGTGAAGTTATTTTGCTATTTATGCTTTGCTAAAAAAGAAATCCCAGTTTTACAGAAGTCTTAGATACAAGCCCCTACATAAATGGGTGTTTATTAAATCTGCATTTGGAGTTTATTTGATTAACAAACATACATTATAATATTGAAATTTAAATAGTAGTGAAATAGGAATATCTAGTATTCAAGAAAGATTCATCAATGCAGGAAAAGCACAATGGAGAGTTAAAAGTGGTGCTAACAGGTACATGTTAGAGTTTTAATTTGGAAATTTCTCCATGGTATTTATCAGTAAAACAAGGATTAAAAATTCTTCATCATTTCTTCAGTGAGTTGCTGCTTTGCTTTTCGATTTGCTAATATGATATCTTTAGATGGAGTATTTATCTATATGACACCAAACATACAGATGAAAACCAAAACATTCAGTCAATCATTCAGCTATTTGTTAATATACACTTGGCATCACTTAGAAAAGAGTAATTAGAAATCATTAACTAGATTTTTCTATTTTTATTTATATATTTGGCAATATTTAGGTATAGTCATCATTACAAGAAAAACTTGGTCTGACTATAATTGCCTTTTCTTTTATTTGGTATTTTGTACTCTATTAACGAAAGCTTTTGTTCCTGATGTATTTTTCCTTATTGTTAAATTACGAGCTTCATTTCTTTTTTTTTTTTTTTTGTGGAAGATTAGCCCTGAGCTAACTGCCACCAGTCCTCCTCTTTTTGCTGAGGAAGACTGGCCCTAAGCTAACATCCATGCCTATCTTCCTCTAATTTATATGTGGGGCACCTACCACAGCATGGCGTGCCAAGTGGTGCCATGTCGGCACCCGGATCCCAACCAGCAAACCCCGGGCACCCGAGAAGCAGAACGTGCACACATAACCGCTGTGCCACCTGGCCGGCCCGCTTCATTTCTCTTTGACTGTTGAGCTCTGACCTAAATTTATTTCCATCAATGCTTTGATTCGTACTCTCATTTCAGCTTTCCTAAATAGGGAACATGAGTATATTTTCTACACATTTTATGACTTCATTTCTTATCTATTTCATTCATCCTTAAATAAATTGATGTGATTTAAATTCCTAAAATAAATATGAAATAAGACAGTCCAAAATTTAAAATTTCAATCAAGATTAAGAGACATTAGACTAAGGGGAGTGAGAAATGAATCAGGGGTCTGGGATGAGTGAGTCACTACACCTGGGTGCCAAGTTCCCTAAGAACGGAAGATAAAATCAAAGACTAAGTTGAGGGTAAGGAATTGGATGATATTGTTTGAAAAACAAAAAACGTCCTACAAGTCCATTTAGGGCAGTGGTACTCAACCTTTTGTTTTTCTGCCTTAACACAACAAAGGGCTTCAACAGGCTCTCACCCTCACCAGTTACTATGTTTATTACAGAAGGGTGAGCGTCCCCCCCCCAGCCCACCTCCAACCCCTCCACAGGAAAGATTAATGATTCAGCAAAAAAACTCATCTGGGGGGCTGGCCCTGTGGCCGAGTGGTTAAGTTCGCGCGCTCTGCTGCAGGCGGCCCAGTGTTTCGTTGGTTCGAGTCCTGGGCGCGGACGTGGCACTGCTCATCAGACCACACTGAGGCAGCATCCCACATGCCACAACTAGGTGGACCCACAACGAAGAATATACAACTATGTAACGGCGGGGGGCTTTGGGGAGAAAAAGGAAAAAAAATAAAAATTAAAATTAAAAAAATCTTTAAATAAAGAAAATAAATAAATAAAAAAATAAAAAAACTCATCTGGGCACTCACTTCTCTATGAAATTCAATGCACACGTTAGTACTGTCCAAATATTTTTTCTGTGCTTTCTGATAGTTTAATTCGACACAAGGACAAAGCTTAAAGGAGATAATACCTGTCATATGTCAAACATTTCCTCTGTGCCAGACCAGCTGAGCATTTTCCGTGCATTGTCCCATTTGTTTTCCACAATGTGTTCATGAGCGATTAACCCTATTTTGTAGGTGAGGAAACTAAGATTTTGAAGAGATCAAGTAACAGGCCTAAGGTCACAGGCTGGAAGCTGGTAAATGGCAGAGCTGGTGCACAAACCCTGGGTGGCTGACTGTGCATAAGACTCTGCTGTGTATTAGAACCTCCTGGGCTCCAACTCCAGAGATTCTGACTCTGCAGGTATGAAGAGGGGCCTTGGAGTGTGTGTTTTACAGCATGTCTGGGGATTCTTGTGCATGGTGGAAGTAGGGCCAATACTTAAGCATATTGACTCCCAGCCCTTGCTTTTTCTCACTCTGGAAAGATCACTCTTCACCCAAAGGACCCCACAGTTGTTTCAGTGTGTTTCCTAAGGCAAGTATGAAAATTCTTCCACATAGACATCATGCCTTTTATTGACTTCACTGAGATTTTTAAAAACATTTTGATAATAATAGTACTAGCTGCTACTGAGAAAGATCTCTTAAGCGCAATAACATTCTAAGTGTTTTATATCAATTGTATCCTCAAACAGCCTCTCACTTAGGTACTATCATCATCTCTACTTCTCAGATTAGGAAATAGGGAAGAATTAGAATTTGAAGAATAGTTTGGCTTCAGAGGCTATGCTTTTATATCAGTAGATAACACTGCTTCTGGGAGTTATTTGGCTGGAAAACAAGTAGACTGTCAGGACATTATGGAACGGATAAGCTTTCCTTTGAGGTATGCTTGGTGATGCAGTGATGGCTACCGGAATGGGCCAGCAGGCAGTTGAACAGACCGTCGTTCAGAGGGTGCTTCAAGGCTGAGTTCAGGAGCAACCACAGGGAAATAGCACAGCAGCCTGCAGACACTGTAAATATCAAAACTTCTCCCCGACTTAGTTACAAATTTTGTGAGTAGTTTTGGGTCAGGCACTGTTTCATAGTCTCAACCATGAAGGTTATTCTTTTGGAGGGTGAAATAAAATATTTGGGACTCTTACTAAGTTTGAAAGTAGAAAAAGGAAAATTAATATGGCCAATATTATTAGGGTTTTAATTTCCATCAAAACTTGGATAGCTAATAAAATATACTGTTATGCAGGTTGCCAATCTGTATCTCATGTCAACTTTGCTGAAATTTAGCTCTGAGGTTTCCCTCTTCTTTTAGTTATATTCATTTCTTCATCCTGTCTAAAAAAAAAGTGGATGGGTAAGTTAGGATCCTGGCTTTTATTTTAATAATTAAAGATTGAGCACTTTCAGATTTCTAGCTCCAATGTATTATGAGCCTGTGATAGAGATTTGCTGGAGAAACAGCTCCTGATAAACAACAATTTGTTTAATGATAGTGATATTCAAAAAAGCCTAAGACTGCTCCAGAATCACTGAAGGCTTTTCTTTCTGTAGTTGATTGCATTGTCCTTCCAAGTCAGGGTTAAGGCCACTGGCATGGCGATCTCAGAAAAAGAACATTTGCTTCCAGTATACCTGGCTGGTGGATATATTCTGGAACTTAATTTCTACAGCTGTCAGTCTCTTGAGCTTCAAAACACGAACATTGATCCTGGAAAAAAAGAGTTTTGTGGTTCAGTTTCATGACCTTTTTCCCCCAAAATGGGCCACTGATTAGAGAATCTTATATGTATTATATACATTGAAGATTTTAAAATATAATCAGAGCATCCAGAGGGACAGAGACCCCCTTAATGAAATTCTGGAGGGGTCTAGTTTTTTATATGCAAAATGTATTTCCCATCTCTGTCCAACATTGATTCTCTTTTTTCATTCTTTGTTGCTGTCTTATTCTCTCATAACAAGGCATGCCTGCCTTCTTGCATATATACAAGCATTTCAACTCCTTGTCTCTGCAAACCACTGGCTGATTTCTTTAAGTACCCAAACCAGGAGAGTGCGGCATGAAGTACACCTATCCAAATTAGCCGCTGCAAATACAAACATAGAGGTTCTAAATATTGCATTTGATCATTTTTTCTGTAATTTGCTGCTCATACGGATGCTTTGCATATGTTGATTAAATATGCACTTTCCACTGCCTGGGGAGCCAGAGCCCCTCACAGCAGACCAGTGTTATCTGGTCCCAGGAGACTGCAGCACTCCAGAGGGGCACTGTCACGCAGGCTACCTGCTTCAGCTTGTCTTAGCAACAATGATCGCCATATGTGAAGCTGCAGGAAAACAGATGCTGTTTTTCCATTTGTGAAATCAAGTTGTTGGAAAGTAGTCAGGTTTCCAATGTATGAAAGCTCATCTAATCAACCTACGGAGACAGTGTGAGCTTTCTCGGAAATATTTGACAACATTCCCTAGTATTGGTGACTAGAAACATATATGAAATCATAGTTCCAAAATGATAATCCTTTTCCCATACTTGTGTTGATAATATCTGTTTTGATGGCTGAAAAATGGAGTCCCTAACTTTCTCACAGAAAGAAAGCATGTAACCCAGTTTTCACTTACAAAAAGGGCTTCAAGGCACCATCTCTAAGTGTAAGAGAGATTTACTATAGCATCTTATTTTATTATATCAGTCATAAGTATCAAGGATTATTTCTCCCACTGATGTCCAGGAACAGGAATATGAGACATTCATAATCCCCTTTTTGTCAATTCAAAAGTAAAATTTCCACAAAAGCCCAGTAAGTTTTCTGTGATCCACCCCCACCTCACTCTTGCCCGTATCATAAGGACTTAATTACCTGCAGTTTGTGTAGCAAAATACTTTACTTTGGCTGCTTGGAAGCTCCTCTTCATTCATCAGATGTGACCTGCTTCTCCATCCATGCCCACAGCAAAGTATAGTTTGAAATTTGATTGGCTAGAATACATAGCATACAATGTCAGGAAGGAAAGAAATATTGGAGATACGTAGTCACTTACAAACCAGATTGACTGTGGATATTAATTTATTTGCAATTAGTACTATTTTAATTTTTTAATTTATAGGAAGAAATGTAGACAAAACCTGAATATGAGCAATATAAAGTTCAAATCCAAGGAACCTGGCTTCTAATCCTTTTTCCATCATTACTACCTGATTTTATCACAGCCTGAATTTGACTTTTCTATCTATGACATGTAAGTAATAGTGTATCAAAAAGTCATCATAATAAGAAATGCAGCAAATCTTTGAGCTAAAAATTTATGGAATCCCCAGGTGTTAATAACCTCTGCCTTTCTTCATTCATGAGTTTGTCCTGGGCAGTCTGTATCCTGACACAGGAGGTGCAACTCCCTGGAACGCTTATCTCCCTGAGATGACTAAGAAACCCAGTAAATAATGACTTCATAATAGTAAAAATATTACAAACACAAAAATTGCTATTTGTTTAGAAGACAAAGACATTGTGCCTACTTAAAGTAATTTAGGAGTTAGCATTTGAGCTGGGCTTTGAAATGTGGAAGTTCAACAGGATGAGGGTGTTTCCAAAGGAAAGAAACGGCACAAGTAGGACAAGGTTAATGGCAGAAGAGCACAGGGCATTTGCAGGGGGAGGTGTTTTAAGTTAATTGCCCAGAGAAAGGTGAAATTTAGTGAAGGAGAGCAAGGGGAAGACAGATAGTGAAGGGTCCTGAATGATGGTCGAATGAGTTCAGATGTGACTCTGAGCACTGGAAAGGTGAGATGGCTTTTCACAGCTGAGGATCAAGGTCAGAGCTGCACTTTGGCAGATCAACCTGAGACTTGCGTGTGGAGCATGGTTTGAGCCTACTGTGGACTAGCACTCCCCTTGCGTAGCAAAAGAGGAATGGACTATGGTGAAGTATCTTGCTGTCCAGGAGAAAAGACCAGAAATATGAAACAGTTATAAATAAGTGCCAGGATATAATTAAGCACTAAATTGTGTGATAACAACAATTGTTCTTGAACTTTATAGGCTACAAATCACTTTCAAAGTATTCTTCTCAGCCCTTCAATAAATACTTACTGAATGAATGAACAATCAGTTCTTTGAGGTAAGTAGAAAAGGTCAGGAATTTGAAAATCAGTCACATGGGCATAAGTGTATCTGGGCCTCAAAGTTGGATCTCATGGCACCTAATCTTTTGCTTTTTGTAGACTGATATGCAGGAATTAAAGGGAAAAGACATGTTGTTGAGTTCTTCTGCCTTTAGTTCACCAAGTACTATTGAGGGAAGGAAGAGAAAAGGTAGATTATGCTAGGCTATTAGCCCGTGAGTAAAAGTTAAATATTTTTGTGAACAAAGCATTCCATAAGTGGATATTTAATGACCAGATAGTGTGACTACTCGTGGATGTGACAGAAGTCTCTTTCCTTGAAGATTTGGGCACATAAATGGTACCATTTCTCAGTCTTTTTGGCAATTCTGACAGCCACCCAAGAGCCTTTAAATCAATTGACTTTCTACTTAAAGCAGCCAAAACTGATCTTGACTACTGAGAACCCTGACTGATACAGTAATTTCAGTAAATAGATGTGACAAAGCCCTGCAAAGTTTCTGTACCTAGTCAAGCATTGACCTGAAGTTCTGATAAGAACTCAGATCAGAGTCCTGGCTCATTACCTACTATGTCTCCTTGGACATGTTACTTAACCTTGATGAGCATATTTTATATCTATAAAATGGCAAAAACAATTTCTCTCCCATCTACCTTTATCAAACAAGTAGATTCATGCAAAATTACTCTGTCAAATGTAAAGTGGTTTATGCTATAGAAGTGAAAGGTATTGTTTTCCCAGAGTATGATAATTATTTTGACTTCATATCTCACCAGTTGGTGAGAAACTAATAAATATACTATTTTGAATGTTATTCTAAGGGGAAAAGTTAATTTCTTCCTGATTCTTATATTCTGCTATCTTCTTCTATGTTCTCAAGACACAATGGCTCAATACTATTCAAGAAAAGGGAGAAAATTCTCTCTCTTTATTCTTCCAAGTTTCTCTAAAGGAAGCTAAGAAGTCCCCAGAAAATTACTAAGCCATTCTGCTGTGTGATGGAGAAGCTAAAGTGTTCCTGGGAGCTTAAAACTCAATAAGGAAGAACAGCAGACATTGGGGTACACTGTATGGGGAACACAGAGCAGAAAACCTACAATTCAGCAACAGTGGCCTTTGCCAGTCTGTTACCAAGGTGTTGGAAGACTGGCCAATGAGCCTGAGATGCACATGTGTGGTAGGCAAGTTCACGACCACCCCACTCATGTCATGAGCGGAAGACACTCACCTCTCCGGTCTGTCTTCTCTCCTCAGAGTTACAACCTCCTGCTCTTCACTTTTGACAGATACCCAGGATTGTTATAATGGAAACCATGTGCTGGAGATGTTTGTGGTTTGGATGGTTCAAGATACTCTGTGGGAAAGTGACACTTGCATTGGCTTTTGGCCACAGAGAAACATGAAGACTAGGCATCTAAGTTGATTGGCAACAGTTCCAAATTGTGCAAGCACCCAGGCTATGATATGACAGATGTTTTACTGAGAGGAATAAACAGACCACGAACATCTTATATCTGTAACTGGTAAATAGCAATTACCTCAAGTCTCACAATGACCCAAAATGTTGCTTGTAGAGGTTAGATAACTGAGAGTTGTTTTTATGAGCTATTCAAACTTATAGTTTTTATTTGTATGCATTGCAACAAATATTAAATGGTCATCTAGCATAAGTAGGCCTTGATGATATGAAGAAGAATTCACAGTCTTGTCCTCCTGGGATTTACAATATGGAGGATTATCCTCTATTAGCCTGAAAATTCCATGGAGTTGGCCTGACCTCTTATTTCTGCCTAAGTGGTAGAGAAGAGAACTTCTACCATCATGTGCATTTCGTGCCATTGTCTCTGCTTTGTGATGGCTGCTTTTGTTTGTCCAGTGTGGAGTCCCACATATATGTTATAGCAACGAGCATGTGCATGCACAGGAACCCCTGAAGGGATTGCTGAAATGTTTCCTTGTACTTCGGGATTTTAAGGCCGTTTACAAAGACTGAGGTTTCCTATCACTTTTACACCGCTGCCTCCCCCTCTGCTGGCCTGCTGACTTCAGGAAGCGAAGTCAGCGCCTGTTCAGGAATTGTGAGTTTACTGCTCCCTCTGCCTGGAACTCTCTTTCCCCATAATCCTTCCCCTTTATAATTTGCTTTCTCACTTCATTCCAGTCTGCTCAAATGTCACTTCCTCAGAGAGGTCTTTGCCCACCCCTGTCCAAACATCCTCTTCTCAGTGCCGCCACCTTTATTCTCACATTCTGCGCTGTTGCTTCCTAGAACTTAAAACTGCCTGACGTTATAGACTCCACTTATCTATTCCTGTTTCCTCCCCTGGAATGTAAGCTCCATGAAGGCAGGACCATCATTTTCTTTAGTTACCTAGAAGAGGGACTGTCACAAAAGTGTTCTATAAGTATTTATTGAATGAGTGAATCATTATATTTCATCCTCAGGAAGAATTATGAGATATTCTTAACCTTGGTTAGCAGAAGAGGAACCTGAGGTTCATAAAGGTGAAATTATTTTCACTTCAGGATGGTTAAATTATTTTCACTTTAGGATGGAATAGATCCAGAGTACAAACTCAAAGCCTCCTGCCGTCAAAGGCTTTGTTCATTCCTCCATAGTTCTTTTGACGTACATTCTTTGAGATAGTTCTTTAGACAAATACTTTAGACAGTTATTATCCAATAAATATTAATTGAAGAATAGATTTTAAATATATTTGAGAAAAATATCTCTATCCAATTTAATTCTATCATTTAAAATCTTAAGTAAAGAAATAACTTTTTCAAATCATCACATCTTCCACAGAATTTCTTCAGGAGCGTGGAACCAGGAGCACTACATCAGCAGCCAGGCTCTCTCCTTAGCTGCATACCCTCCATCTGCCCTGGTTTTACCATCCCCATTGCCCCATACTCTTGCCCTCAACCATAGTCTTGCATCATAATTGGAAGTGGATATTTTAAGATAAAAGCTGTACCTGGCAAATAAAGAAACATATTTGTTCTAAGTTTAATTAAATAAGTCTGGGCAGCCTTTTTGCAATATGGAGATTAACTGTCAAATTTATGTTAATATGATCTCAGAGAATGAAGCTGCTATAAAAAGTTTCTCCCCTCACCCCTCGCTTAAGCTCCTCATGTTGCCTCATTGAAGTTTCCTTAAATTGGTAGTATCCTATTAAAATATTACCAGGTCAGTTTTGCAAGAACAAGGCAGTTAAAAATATCTAGCAAATTTCAAATGTTAGTTTAAAGATGTCAATACAAATAAGCTGAAATCATATCTATTATACAGAGAGAAAACTATCACAATGGTTGGGTTTTCGGCATCTCTCTGGGATCACTCAATGCCAAGCTCTCCTTTATCTGATTAACACAGGATTATAAAGATCTTCTGAGCACACTCAGTATAATACAAAGAGCCTTTCATTCCTCTGAGTATCCCCCTCCTTTTTTTGCGTGTGAAAAAGATGTGCCACCCAATTTTTTTATTTTGTGATTTCAGAAAAAAATGCTAACAGTTTGAATCATGAATCCTGTTGTGGGGACTGAGTTAATTAAAAACCTGATGTATACATACAGCTGATCCTACTCACCCTAATGAAGAACATTAATTCTAGGACATGTGTGGCTGTAGTCACATTGCTACAAATTACTAGACTCTTTCCTTTATGTGTTTCCAAGAAAGTCTCCCCCTGTTAGTTAGGAAAAAAGAAAAATATGACGCCTTAGTTCTGGGCAGCATAAATTACACGCATCAATCAGAGAAAGCTTAAATTAAAATACACATTTGGCAAACAAATATGAATATGTTGATCTCATCTGTGAATCAAAATGATTTAGTGCCAGCGCTGACCCCCCCACTGTTCAACATGAAGGTCGCCGTGAGCAGCTTCTTTCTCATTGAGAAATGTTTTTGTGCCTTTTAAGGATGCAATTTTATATATGCCCTAATGTTCAATCTAACTAGTGATTTCTATGTAGAGAGACTGATTTATTTTATAAAGAAAATACAGGCTCATTTTTATTTATGTAATCCAAAACAGATAGCTAAATTAAAATGTGGGGAAAAAATACAGTGGTTTATGGTTCCTGGGCTGAGGGTTCTCCAATGTGTTTATGATATTTTCTAATCTAGCAGAATACTGTTTGTGAAATGGAATGCTACACCTTTCCGATATGGAGTGATCATAAATCAGTCTATTCTTATCACCTACTGCATGCATTCTTGGGGCAGGAATAACTACTTGAGAGATGCCCATTACATGGCAAACCTTAAGTAGAGATGATCGTGGGTCTTTCAGGTTGCCATTTCTCAAAAATATCTGTAGGTGAAGCAGGCAGATTGAGTAAGGCAGTGATCGCCCTGGACAGAAGTGTGCGTGTTTTATGTTATGACATTTATTTTGAATATTCATGTTATATTTTCTTGCTAAGATTTCATTCTCATAACTACAAACCAGTATAATGATCCTGTCTGAGTTATAGGGAGGGGCATGAAATGTATGTCTTTGATAGTTGGGTTGCAACTCAATGCTGAGAACCCTCGCAGCTAAATGGAAGAAGGCAAATAAAATGAAGATAAAACTGTGCACAGTATGTACACTGTAGTCTGCAAACGTCACCTGAGGAACTTGTTAAAGTACAGATTCCCAGGCCTCACTCCACCAAATTCTCATTCAGGATGTCTCGAATGAGGCATGGGATCTGTATTTGTCATGAGTTCTCTAGGGATTTCTTACTAAATGTTACTCTGAGCAAACTTTGAGAAAGACTACCAGAAAGATGAATGGGTCAAAAGAAAACCAAGTGACACATAATAGTTTGCTTTTAGCAGTTTGACAAAAGATATGAAGAGATTAAATTCCGAGTTGGGATGAGCAATTTATGCTCAAATTGCCACCTTAGACAGGAGAAAGCAGACCTCTAGAGGGATGTATTATGACAGTTGTTTTACATTGAGGTGTCTTTTGGGGGAGGAGTGCAAAGGAAACAAGGGTTATCATAGAAAGGAGCTGTCCAGAATAAGGCATCTTTTGGCTACAAAGCCAAACATCCAGCTTTTTAGCGAATTCCAATTTGAAATATTCAGTTCCATTATCCCTATACCATGCATACTGATTTTTGATTCAGGAAATGTGCTCACCATGATTCTCAGGCAAAATCTCATACCGATTATGGTTTACATTCTAGGGTACTAATAAATAAGCATGGAAACTTCTAGAAGAAAGAAATCCACTAAGGTAAAGTGAAAGAATCATCATTATGCTTTGGGTGGAGAGACAATAGTTTTGTCTATTCTACGATGCAAATGAGAAACACTGAAGTCTTCAGAAAAGTAAAATGATGTGACAAAAAGGATATTTGAGGAATACTGTGTCTCAGGGAAAAAAGGCTAAGTCAATTTTGCATAGATCCATGTTGATTGTTAAGATGGCCAAGATGAATGGATTGGTTGTGCCGCAGTCTGTTCGTTTGGCTCAGATAGGCACTGCCAAGAGTAACTTGGGTACAATTTTGCTCTATGCTAATTAGAGTTGGTCAAATGGTCCTCTGATGAATTTCCTCCCCTAGATAGAATTTGAGAGGATATACAACAACAAAGTAATTATCAGAGTGCCAATTATCCATAGGGGCATCTACACTGTATCCAGGGATATAGAACCTGGTCTCAAATTCTTAGAAATTTTGCTCCCCAACTAATGCAACCCCATTAAAAGTCCTCTTTTAGTGGGCACACAACCAATAGTGCATATGCTGATAGCATTTTCACATACAAATCTGATAGTTAGGCATGCCATTACCCAATTTACACATGCAAATGCAGTAATTGTGTGCTGTGGGTGCTCCGGAAACCTGGCACACACCCAAAATGGAGGCCTTTTCAAAGCATGGCCAACCCACCAAATTCTTCTTCCACAGCAACTCTCAATATTGTCTTACCTTTATTACACAAAGTTCTGTGGGATTCTGGGAGAAAGGGTATGTGCTTTCTGTATTTCGCTGAATGATTGAAACTTTCTATCTCTATTTGGTTTGAACATTTTAAAATTCTCCTTCTTATTCTTCAATTAATTGACTGTAGACTTCCTCTCCTTTGTAGTAATTCACCATTTCATTTCTCTGCCTTAAAAAATCAACTCTAATTAGAAAGTACAAATTCTCTCATTATGACTTATTCTCATCTAGAACTTGAAATGGGAATGATTATGAGTTGTCGTAATAAGTGATTTGTACTTTTAAAAGAATGGAGATTACTGTTTACAGCTATGTGCACATGAGTTTACTCCAAGATGCATTTGATTATTCTAATTTACTGAGCTGCTACAGAAGCAGCCATTAACTATTTCCTGTTTCTTTGTTTACGTATTTCAAATATTCTGGGGCCTCTTGACTACTCAGGCAGTACAATGCAGGCAAAGTAATTTAAGAAAGATAAATAGGATTGAGTATATTTGCTTTGCTAGTGTTTCTCAGAGAAGGGAAGTCTAAGAGTCTGACATTGATCATGGCAAGATTTTTAGATTAACCAATGATAGCAGATAGTAATGATAGCATAACAGAGGAAATTTTACCAAAAGTATAGAAATAAGGGATATTTTGATAGAAAAAATTTTAATTGGAAATTATAACTCTTATTTATTCATTCAGAAAATACTTACTGTGTGGTCACTACATTCCCTATATTGTTGTAGGTATCTTTTTAATTCTTTGCTCTTGTCTCATCTCTCTGAACATTCCATTTCATCTCTGCCTGCCCCTTAACCGATGGGATTCTTCAGAATTCCAGATTGCAGTCCTCAATCTTCTACTCATTTTACCATCTCTGAAGCCTCATCTTCATTTCTGACCTTCATATCTCTTTCTCCAGACTAGATTTCCCTTCTAAATTCCAAATCTGTATTTCCAGAAGCCTTTTCGTACTCCCATGTACATGTTCCACATGTACAGCAATCTCCACAGGTTCAAATTGGGATTTCTATCTTCCCCATACTTTGTGCTAGAGTCATCTTTGGGTCCTCTCTGTATCTTCAAACCATACATCCTGCTGGTTGCTGAGTTCAGTAGTACTGCAATTCAAAAATGTTCCATCTTGAATCTTGCCTTTCCATTCTCTTCCCACTGCCTGCCTGAGTTCAGGACACTTGCGGTAGTTTTATAATGTCATCAGTCTCTCCCCTAGGCTACTCTGTTCCCTCACTCTCTCACCAGGGTTGTCTCCCTAAAGTGCAATCTAATTATATAAGGCTTTGCTTAGTGCCTTTAGTTTCCCCTCACCATATACATGCTAGAGTTCAAATTCCGCTTTCCTGTTCCAAGTCTAGTTGCATTGCATCTATTTGATGTCAGTGAAAAACCCATCAACTTTCACACTGCAATGTCAATCCCCCTCTGTTGATATGTGCCTCCTCTTTATTAGCATTATCCTTCACTCTATGCTTTTTTTCTCTTCATCCTTCAAAGTCCATCTTAAACACCCCCTCCTTTTTGAAACTGTTATAGCACCTATTCCAGCAACAAAACAAACTGTGCTTTCGTTTCTGCAATGATACTGCTTTGTAACACATTAATTACCTATCATTTTATATAATGGATGTTGAAAAATAGTTGTCTGTCCCCACATTGAATTGTATGCTTCTTAAATTAGGAACTGTGTTTTACTATCAATGTCCTCAAGTCAAAGACCACCAAGAACACACCGACAGTTAAGGTTGGGTTTATCACTGTTTCAAAGAGGGAGGATACCATGGGGCATGCTGGAGTCTTAGAAAGGACTAATTATATGTAGTATTTGGGTTTGTATTGGGTACTGTTGGGAGTAATTAGGAAAGCAAGGCTTTGTTTTGGGTTTGACCTGACCTGAAGTGAAGGTAATTCTGACTGGCAATCTTAAACAATCTCAACTAGAAGGAGGAATATATAGGCTGAAGTTAAAGCTGCAATTGCTAAAGAATCAGTAGTTACATATATTAGCCATGATAGGAGAATGCTTGGTAAATTTTGTGGTTTAAAAAATTTTTATGTTTTATTTGTGTTCATACATGATTATGGTGTGTTCTTGCTTTTGTCTTGAGCCTTCATGGTCACAGAAGTGGCCTTGTCTGATATTGGTGTTCTGTGAAATTGTTAATGTTTAACTGGAGAACACTAGTGCCTAACTGTGAGTGCCAGTCCAGCTCCTAGCACTGCCAAAGCCTAAC
This sequence comes from Equus caballus, assembly GCF_041296265.1. Taxonomy (NCBI): domain Eukaryota; kingdom Metazoa; phylum Chordata; class Mammalia; order Perissodactyla; family Equidae; genus Equus; species Equus caballus. The sequence continues at coordinate 19,993,812 of NC_091692.1, read as the reverse complement.
TGATAGTGCCAGGCCAGTTTTGAGCTATCAGGACCTGCTGGTCTTTTTCAGTCCTTCTTTCTGACCAAGGGAAGACAAAGACAGGTCATGGGATATTAATCTATGATATTCAGATTTTCTCCATTACCAAGATTTTGCTGATCAAGATCAGGAGGATGTCCAGAGAATGTAGCCTATCCTTATACAGGAGGTAATCTATCCTTTCCATTTATTGTAGGATGAGTTGTTGAGTCAGACTATGTAACAATGGCTGTGCAGCAGCATTTAAGACTCTGAATAAGATATATCAGATAGCTGTAACACATTTACCACAGAAGAATGATTATTAGTCCTTGTAACAAGTCTTAAAGCCAGGACTTTAGATTTATAACACCTATGCAATGAAAATGTGTACCAGAATCCAACTATGCATGTTATTTTTCTTAGTCATGGGTTATTTTACTTGCCATGAGACATACATAGGTCAGGCAAAGAAATATTTACTCTAGGATTCCGCCTCCTTAACTAGCTAAGGGAAAACCAATGGTTATTGAATTGTCCGTGACAATGCTGGGTAGTAAATTTAAAATTATTTATTGGGTTTCCAGGGCAGAATTTGTGTTGAATATGATGTTTGTATGAAAATTAATAAAGGAAACCTCAACTAAAGTTAGAGTCAAGAAGACCTGTAGAGGGAGCTCTCGTGCCCTACCATTCATCATCAGTTAGCCCAAACAGGAAGAGGGTACTTTGCATCTCCAACAGAAAGTTGCCTACTACTTTACTACCCCAGGAAGAGAAAGGAAGATTTTCTTCCTGCTGGCAACAAGCCCAGCCAATAGAAACCACTGCCAGTTAACCAATGAGGAGTCATCGCCATCGCTGAACTCTTGCTCTCCTCCAGTGAACTTTCATTTAGAATAGCCCCTCTCAACTCTCCCTTTTCTCTATAAAAGCAAGCTCCCCTCCCTTGTTCTCTGGACATACCTGTGGTTCACTGTAGTTTGTGTGCCCCCAGCTGCAATCTTTTGCTACTCCCAAATAAACTCATTTTGCTGGTAAAATAACTGGCTATTTTATTTTAAAGTTGACATTTGTTACGACGAGAGACAAGTTTTAGACCATCTTTTAACATTGTATTATCCTCTCTGTGTGATCATTGTAGCTCACATAATAGCTAACAATTAGAATGGCTACATAGAATATGTCACTGAGTAGAAAATGCATAAAAGTTTGATGTTCATACAAGAAGTAGAGCCCCAGTGGGGCATGGGCTATATTGGAAGTAAGAATAAAATTTAAGATAATAGGAGTGAACCATTGTCTTTTGTCAAGGATGTAAGATTCTTGAGTTCCTTCAAAGCAGGCTGGAGTATCTCCGAAGAGAACAAACCAATTATTATACTAAGGGAGGCCCCAGTATTAATTTTCACTTCTGATGGGCTAGGTTTTGCTGATAAGATTATAATAACTTTAATTGACATGAGGTCAAAGTCTAGTTTTTATAAGACCGAAAAGTCAGGATTAAATAATGTGAGGTATACTTAAGTATTAAGGACTGTATACTTAAGTATTAAGAGACTGTAAAAGGGAATCTATCTTCTGAAGTGTTTAATAATTTAATAATCAGTAAATTTTGTTGCCAATAAGTCAAATTCAGAACAGTAACTATTAATTTAGGAAAGACTGCCAGAGAGTTTGGGTTTTGATTTAAGTGGCAAAAGACCATAGGAAGTTAAATGACAAAGATAAGGAAGATATTACTGAGAAATTTTTTAGTTAGTTAACAAAGGATATCAAAGTGTAATAACGGGCAACATTAGTAGTGGAACAAAGGGTAAGAAAAGGGTGCTGAAGAATCAGAAAATTTATTTTATTTCATGGTCTTGCATGGAATCTACTATTGCAATCACCAGCTTGTTCCAAAGTTTTGGGTGGGAATTGTCTACATAAGTAGTTGTCACTTAGAGAAAATTCTTAAGAATCCTCAGTTTAAGATCCCTTATGGAATTGATGTCCAATAGTAAGGAAGTGAAGTATGTCTTTAAATTGATAACTGTTACCCCAGTGATCAATACCTTGGAGTTTTACTGTTATATTTAAGTACCTGCTAATTTACTTTTCATTAAGGCTCAAGGGCAATTTTTCTCTAGTGCCTTTTTCAGAAGATCAAATCTATAGATTTCAGATCATGCAGAGACTACTTGAGTGGATGTTTCGGAAATGCAGCTCATACCAATTAGTGACAAAGCCTTAGGTATCATATAAGTCTACTGCATTAATTAGTCATATCAGCTTGAAACAGAGTAGAATCTATGATGAAAGTAATTCTTAAAAACATGAGGTAGCCTGCTACTAATTTTGGAGATAACTTGTGGGCTCTACAGAAGATTTCCAATCCATGGGCAGATTGGCACTTCAAACAGGTAGAGACACAAGGTGTCTTAGATGTGCACACTATTACTGATCTTAGGGTCCCAGTCCAAAACAGTGAGATGTTCAGCTGACTCTTCATGGAACCTCCATTTCACTTCACTAACGTTCTCTAGTGTTTGTGAAGTACCATGCTTGGCATGTGAGATAGCAGGGTACCAAAAATAGACGATAGAATTTCCTCCATCAAGAGGTTTGCACTCCAACTGAGAAAACACAAACACACACCCCATATTAAATTGTATCATGATTGTGATTTGAAGTTGACTGTCTTTTTGGTGGACTGTGTTACAAGTCAGTGTAACCTTGCTCTTCATGAACATGGCACAGCTCTTCTCAGCATTTAACACAATTCCTTGTACATGGTAAAAGGTCATCAAACAGGTGTGAGTTTGATTTGACGAGGCAAATTCTGAACTGACAACCAAATACTAAATACTAAATATGAAATACTAAAGTTATGGGTTTTTTCTTCTTACTTTTTAAATGTTTTGCCATTCACATCTTACAAGAAAACTTTAGGGCTTTCATCTCTATCTACCCCTGAGAAATTAACTGAAAGTTAATTAAATAAATAGAATATTGCCAACCACACAAGTCCTGTGAAGACACAGAGAAAGATTGTTTTGTTCATTGGGCTCTAGCCTAGAGGGGCAGCAACTCACTCGTACCTTCTTGTCAGTAGCAGTAAATTGGCAGCCTCAACCTATTATATTTCTCTTGGGTGGGGGCTCTTACACGTTCAGTATTTGGATGCAAGTTTCTTCCATGGAAGTGTAACTAGAGAACTAAACTGCTACATTAGGTTCAAAATGTAGAGTCTCTCTTCAGAGATTTTAACTGGTTCATTTTCGTGTTGACAAATACCATCAGGGAAAACTGAGGCTAATAGCAAAGAAGAAAAGGAATTGCATTTTAAAAAAATAACTACAATGGGACTCATACTAGTGGTGTAGTTGCTCAGGGCCGATAGAGTGAGAAGACAGCATTATTTTTCCATCTTGAGGCTGAGACAGGATGTGCCATTGGGGCACACCTGGGCAGACAAGGACAGTTAATGAGACTCACTAGAGTGGAACAGGTTTGGTAGATGACTGTGGAGGTTCTTCTGAGTGGGCAAAGAAAATGTCCAAGGGAAATAGCAAGCTCAGCAGTGGTTCAGGCAACAAGTAGCATTGCAGTGTATAGTAGTTGCAGCAAGGTCACAACAACGAGGAAGCGTGGCCCATGGATGAGAATCAGCAGGAGTCAGTCACCCTCCAGATTCACCCGAAGAGTGGCAGGCTCCAGTTACTCAATGAGTGCTCAAGGACAAAGCCTGCGCTGTTCAAACAAAAGTGAGACTAAAGCTGAAACCTTGCCATTGGGTACCTGTGGCGTGGAGAGCTGCTACTAAATGAAAAGGCAGTGAGAAGATCACTGGTCAGCGCTGGGATAACTTGATTTGGTGGCTGCTCCCTCTCCCACTATGGAGAGCTGAGGTTATTTGAATATGATTCTCTGCACATCATGATTGCCTCTGGGAACTGGGCAGATCTGCACATTCTAATTGTGAATCAAAGGCTTGGGAAATGAGGTAGGGACTGTCATCATGTAGCTCATGTACCTAAAATGCTACACACCTATTGAGAAAGATCTAATCTCTATGCATCCCACCTCCCACACACACAGCATCACCAGTCGTCTCATCAGAATGAAATAAGAAAACAGAACTATGTCATTATTGTTTAATAGCTTAAGAGTTCAAAAAACATAATCCATGGGGCTGGCCCAGTGGCGTAGTGGTTAAGATGCACCCTCTGCTTTGGTGGCCTGGGCTTCACTGGTTTGGATCCCAGGCACAGACTTACACACCTCTCATAAAGCTCTGCTGTGGTGGCATCCCACAGACAAAATAGAGGAAGACTGGCACAGATGTTAGCTCAGCGACAATCTTCCTCAAGCAAAAAGAGGAAGATTTGCAACAGGTGTTAGCTTAGGGCCAATCTTCCTCACACACACACACACACACACACACAAAACATAATCCTATGATATGCATTTCCTTTGAAATATGTATCCTAAAGGGTGGATATTGGTTTCCATATTTCTAGAGCATTAATTATGTGCATTTTGTTCTTAAAATATGAAAGACCAAATATCTAATAGAGAAGATTAATTGCACTGTAGAACCAGGTGATCCTGAGAATCGAGAACCTCAGGTTTGAAATCGAGCTTCTCTACTCATTTTGTGGCGTTCCGTAAGTTACCCAATGTCCAAGTAGATAGAAACAAGTCACAAAGGTCAACAGAGCTGGTAGGAAAATGAAATATAAGGTTTGAGGATTTCATGTAGTTATAAGATGTTGGATACATTTTGCTCTATCCATAAGCTGCAAAGCTTGTCTGATTAATTTACTAGACCTGTGAAAATCAGATAAACCAGGTATCCTCTAGATAGAAAGAGATAGAGAAATACTAAAATATTTCTTAATGCTTTAATTTATCATTGGCAAAGAGCTGCAATGTCAATCTTGAGAAATACTTTCTTCTTCCCTGTCAGTCTACCATTGATTCCTGATAAGGGGGTGATGCTGAATGGAAAGAAGCCTGATTTTGGTGTCAGGTAGATCTGAATTTGTAATCTTGTTATGCTCCTTCCTAACCGTGCAAATCTGGACAAGAAATTGGATCTGTCTACACCTCAATTTCTTTTCCTGTTAAAGGCAGACTAAAACAGCTATTGGACAGGGTTGCTATAAATATTAGAAATGATAAGTATACAATGCCTAAGACACATAGTGGATGCTTATTAAATGTAACTGTTATTTTAGGGAGAGAAAATAGCATTGAACAGAAGAAGAAAACGGGATTAAGCCTTAGGTTAAATCTAGACTTCAGCACTCAGTACTTTAGAGAATTTAAGCTCGCTGAACCTCGATGTACGCCTCTTAAAAATGGAGACAATTATAACTAACTTACAGGCTTTTTTTTCATTCAATGCACATGGCATAGTGTGTATCACGTAGGAATCACTAAATAAATGATCATTATCATTGGCATTATTAATATTATATTAAGCTTCCCAATGGGAGCCCAGGTGGAACATGCTTACAATGATGTGCTGGTTAAAAAATGAGCTGATCCGATTTTACTGGCCTTATTTGACTTTATTTCTCTGTTTTGGTCTCCTCATTTATCCTTTTCCTTACAGATCAAATAGATATTAAATGAAGAGCTCAAAATTATTTTAAAAAACAATGTTGATCCAAATTGCAGATATCTATTCAGTAAATCATGCTAAGTAGATAAGATTCTTATTTCTTCTTATTTACCTAAAAAAAACCCCAAAAGCAGGTTGTGTTTTGGCTTCAGAAAGCGAGATCTTGTAGTTGAGACAGGATAGAAATAGCCTTTAAAAGCTAAATGAAATGAATAGTCTTGCAAAGGGAAAAAAAGAGGAATTTTTCATGAGTCCCTGGAAACCAGCAAAAAAGCATCAAAACTGTTGTTTTCAGTAATAATTGTGATTACTTGGTTAAAATACCCCGTACGAGAAGCTTTCGATGTTTTTTGTGCCTCTACAAGGAAAATTAAAACAGAACACACAGCATTGGGGCCAATTTGTTTCCAAGGAAGTCAATTATTAATACTGTATTTAGTATTTAATGAACTAAGCCGATGTATGTGAAACGCTGCAGAGATCTCCTTACCAGCGGAGAACAGGTGTTGATAGAAGCTTTGCCCGTATGTTTACCAGCTGATTAGTACCCATTAAAATGATAATAATCTAATAAAAATTACTTTATGTCTAGTGAAAGTTGAAAGTCCCCTGTGTATTGGAGAATGATTTTTTTTCTATTGCATGGCAGTGATAGGATTGAAGTGACAAGAATCCACCCCCAAAGCAGCGTGAATGTTCTGAATTTCTATGCCTTAGACTTTTCACTTCAAGTGTCCCTTTCTCCAAAGGTTGACTCTGGCAGTCAGGACACTTCACTGTTTTTCATGGCTTCAAGGGAAGGACAGTTACCAACCCACCAAAATCCTCTGGCAATAGGAAAAGGAATCAGATCCTTAGTAAACGACACTACCTTGTCCATCTTAGGAGACCAGAGGAGAAGCTATGGGTGTCCTGAAGGACTGTTCTGGGCTTTGGTTGTCCCAGACAGCCCCGAGCAGTTGCTAAGGAAACTCTGAGCCATCTGTGAGCTGGCAGTTTCCTGGGAAACCCTTGATTTCAGGCTAGCCGTAGTCAAAATTGTTATGAATGTGAGGTCACATCATCCCCAGCCTCACACTTCTGACCCCTTCTCTTCATGACGTGCTCCACTCATTCTGTCTCAGCTGAGCCTTGCACACTTTACTCTTGCTCTTCTACCAAAAGCTGAACTCAGGAAATTTTCAGGAATTTGGTTATACGGTAGGGTAGAGACTGAAAACTAAGGGTTATTTGCGTTGTAACAGCATCAAATTCCTCCAACTGATTAAGGGTCTCCTGGAGGAAATTGGGGCATTTGGCCAAGTACAGGTGACACATTCGCCTGCCTCATTTACCTGTAGCTTCCAGGACCCGGATTACTACACAATGGAGTGTATGTCATTATTCCTTTTGACTTCTTCCTAAAAGTATTGATGGAAACATAGTAGAAAGAATGAATTTTGGAGGTAGAAATGTATTTTTTTACTGATTTATTTTAATAGTGATGGGGACCCTATTGAAATTTGCAGTATAGAAAGAAGTCATAGGAGAAAAACCAGATGATTTCTGGAAATAAGGATTTTGTAGAAACTGTGAATAAGAAATAAGCATCTTAATACTAATGCCAAAGTCTGTCCTTTGTTTATGTGTTCTATAATGTTGAGACTGTTCAGCATTCTAAATTGCTTTATACTTCAGATTAACGTGAGGCCAGAATGATTTAAGGACTATTTTGGTCTTAAAAATAGAAATGTCCACATTTAAAACAGAAACACAACCTTTAATTGATTGGCAAAAATAGGGTTCTTTTCAAAGGAAGACTTGGGCAGGCCCCAGATGAAGGCAACGAAGAGCAGCCTGGTTCTGGAAAGGGAAGTCAGCAGAATTGTTCTGTTGATCTATCCTCTGCTTTTCTGGGCTGCTACAGGAAACAGACTTCAAGGAAAAGGTCATAGGTCACCTGGGGCTCTGGGGCTTAAGGCAACCATGCAAAAATCTAGACGGCTCAGAATCTTTCTCTCTCACAAAGGACACATTATGAATTGGTTCCTGTATGTGTGTACATTTGTTTCGTACCCAGTCACCATGCTGGCAGAAAAGTATTGCTGTTATTTCTATGAAGGAAACTTTGAAACTTCATAGTTTTTCTTTGCCATGACTGGTGACTTTTAAAATTCAGTGAAAACCTCTTGATCTAGGCATTGGACTTGAAAATTAGAGACTTAATTGGGAACCAAAAAGATATAAGTCCCAAGACTGTAAGTTGGCCACTTTTGGAAAAATACACTTTAGAAAGTGTGATGAATGATTTTTTTGTGCTCATATTCCTTCATCTTTAGCCCAGAAGATACTGAGCTGGTACTGAATTAACAGTTCTTAGAATGAACTTCCGCTTGATCTCAGGATAGCAGCCTAAGCAGAAGGAGGAGGAAATCTGGGGCAAATGATTACAATAGCAGGAACTGTAAGATAAAATTTGATGCTATCTTTTCAGCACTCAACCAATTCAGGTCTGAACTTTTATCTCTAATTTGTGATTTATTTGGCAAATTCATGCAAATAAGTCCCCAAGTTATCTGTCTATTCTTATTTGTTGTCTGTCCAATACATCTGGATGAAAATATAATTACAGTGAAATCACAACAGTGAGCAAGAAGCCTCAAAATCTCATTAAAGATAGAATATGCTTCCTTAGGAAAATTTGTACAAAGTATTAGGATTTAGTGTATATAGATTGAGTTTAAGTTACCTAAGATTGTTTAGGGAACTGATTTGAACAAGTGCTTTATGGATAACAAATGGAAAGGAATAAGAAGGGGCTTTTATCAAGTCCCCTGGATATGCTGGAGTGATGACTTCACTACTCTGTGAGTGGTAGAGGAGGAGTAAGGAAAGGGAGCACCCCCCAGACCACAGGAGCTCTCCTTGAGCCCAGGAAGAGTCAGTGGATCTGTTGTCTTCCTCGGTGCACTGTAAGACTTGACCATGTGGCTACAAGTAAAACATTGTAGGGCACAGTTGACTATTTACTGCTGGCCCTTTATACAAGGCCAATCTATCCAGAGGCTATTCCATGGTTCTCATAAAGGAATATACAACTATGAACACTTGAAAGAGAACCCTCTGGGATCCCTATTCCTAACTAAGTGATGTGGCTTACTACTGGCTGCTGGATCTTTTGGCCTTCATGATATGTGGACACCACTTCTGATTTCTTGGGCCTTAATACTCCTGCCCAACTTTTGATCTTGTCCACTTTTGTACTGGCATCCTTTGTAGTTTTAGGTAAGCTCACCCTACTCCAGACTCAGAATTTTGCCATTCCTGAAGAAGGAGAGTTATACAGATATGATGTAGATTTGTCCCCCTAGCTTAACCGTAAGGCTTTAGGCAAGTTCTAGAGACACGCTGGGTAACACAATGGCCATCATTAATGCTGAGTATCATACTTTCCATCATTTGGCTTCTAGAGGTGATGGAATAGGGACCCAGGGTTTTCCAGAAACCAAGAGTAATTCTAAAAGGCAAGACCTTAAGGGACATCCTCTTCTTTGGCCGTCAAAGCAACCGGAGCTGTCACTGGGATTAGCAGACAGAGGATCATGATGGTGAGTCCTTTTCTGTTAGAAGGGCCAGGCTGTTTTGACAATCCTAGTGAATCTTAGAGGTAAGCTGTCCCCTCAACCAGACTCCTTGGGGTGGGACTTTGTAGCTCTATGCAATCTCCATAAAAATCTCACCAGTCCACAAATCAATAGTGAGTATTGTGGAATTTTCTGGAGATTTTATCAGGGACATATAAAAGGGGACTTACATCAGATGTACAACAGTGAATCATTTAAAAATGCCCATTGGACAAATTTGTTTTCCACACTTTCATCTTCCTTACTGGGACCCACAGGAATTTTCCTCTCTGTTCTTCCATCACATAGTGTCCAGGTGCCTTCTCTGGGTTCCCACCCTCCCCTATGTATTATGCAGTTACCAAGACCAGTCCCCCTTAGACAGCAATGGTGAGTTACAGAACAACAGAAACAAACATTTTTATTACACCGGAATAAAATCCTTGCGAAGGTGAAGAGACAACTTCCATGCACAGGGTACCAATTATTCCTCTTTGCAGCTCTGGGAGGCAGGAATTATTCTCCGGTTTAGTGGTGAGAGAACTGAAGTCCAGAAATCTCTACAGTTAGTTTGCAAAAAGAGGTGAAATAAAACTCAAATCATATAATCCCAAGTCAGCGTTATTTTTGTATCCCACAGGGAACCAGGCATTCTTGGACACTTAACATCTAAGGGGAGGGAAGAGATTGTTGGCCTTTCATTATAATCCTAACTGCAAAAAGATAATAAATTTTGACCAGAATGAGTTCAGAGGACCTGATTTAATCCAGCTATCAGCTTTCCTGGAAAGGATGTGCTCTGAGAAAGGAAGTGACCAAGCCAAAGGAAATCGGGGACTCTTGCTTAAGAAAGAAGAGCCCTCACACAGAGTGTTTTTCTATAACTTTCTAATTCTGTTCAACTCATTTTGTCAGCAGGGGTTCTCTTTAGCTATGAAACGAGGAAGAAGAAAATCTTCTCTTAACAATAATATACACGTGCCATGAGAGAGATGAAGCAGAAGATTAAGCAAGAAACCCAGCTATTTTATTGCCCTAAGGCATTACTCATTTTCCTGACACATTATGTTTTTAATTAAAATTGCATGTGAGTTAATTAAAATATTCACTCAGGCCCTTTTTTCCCTCTTCCTGCTTGGGTTCCTTGCTACTCTTTTAGCTTTTTGGTAAAACTCAGTTTCATTTTAACTCAGGTGCCTTTATCAGCTGCAACTTTAATAAAGAGTCTGTATACTGAGGTAACTAAAAAAATAAAATATAATTTTAAAAATTCACCCCTAAGTGACCAAGGTAAAGGGATGTGGCCAGGAGTGAAATCATTAAGTCTTTTATGTTCTTCCCTGCTTATTTAATCAAAAACATGAAATTATCATTGATAGAAAGTGTATTCAGAAGAAGTACTGTGATTTTTTCCTATGCCAGGCGTGTTTTTCTTGTTATAGACACGTTTATCCATCTACAGTCCTTTGTTCAGGAAAGGATCATAGCTTATGGCACCTACGGTTGTGTAACCTCAGCTTTCCCTGATTACAGCTGATTATTAGCCTTTAGTGGACATCTATCCAGTTCAACCTATCAATGGATCAGTAACCCTGAGAAACAAAATCCCTCTTGTGTAGACACTCAGAGACCTTGGTTACTGATGAGTCCATATTGGATCTGTGAGGACAAATAGGCCAGTACTGGAGGCCATATTGGGTCGCTTGTAAACAAAGGAAGAATAGACAGGAAGAAGCAGAGATAGTTGCAGCCACGTGGCTATGAGACAGACAAGAGAGAACCTTCAGTTTCAGTGTCTTCCCCATCTACTTCCCTTGAGGCCTGGCTGAGTCCTTACTGTATCCCTGAGATGGCTTTTTTTTTTTTTTTGCAAAAACCCCTTTTTAAGAGTTAGCTAAAATGAATTCTGGATCCTTGTAAACAATGAGCTCTAACTAAAACATCTGTGCTTCAAAACTCCATATATTCCTAAGCAGCCCTGACAGAGATAATATTAAAAAGCAAAACCATAAAATGGGTAGTAAGAAACCAGTTATTGCAGTTCAAGAATATATAGGCTGAAGCTGCCTGGTCAAAGTGAAGTCCAGGAGAGAGAAGAGTGTTTTTTCCAACTGTAGTAGAACCCCCTTCGTGAAAAGTTTGGGAAAAATCTTTTTCTGTTCTTTTTTCATTTTTTTTCCATCTCCAATGATGTTTTAGTACCTTAAAATGTTAATGAGTCTGAGAAACTGGTACCCTGGGCAGCTACTTGCGACCCATTTGTTCATTTATCTCTGCTACCTAGATAAGGATCTCAATGTCTTTCTCCCTAGATTGGATTTCTAAAGTACCAGAATTAGCCCAGATGGGTGTGGTGCTCGCCTAAGTCTGACGTTGCAATCCATTAATCTTCTGAACTCTTAAACCTCCTTCACAGCTTAAATTTCATGGTCTATCATTATAATTCCATCTCAACTCTTTATGGCAAAACCATGTTTGAGGGTTAAATCCGTATCTCCACCAACTTCTTGCCTACATTTGGACAGTATGTAAATGGAGGAAAATTTACTGCTATTCTAACTGACCTCCAGAAAGCAAAATTATCAGCTGAGAGTGAGTATGGTAAAGATAGAAATACATATTGGAGATTTGGGGCATGACACTCACCTATCATATTTACTTTCGTACCTACATTGTACCTTTCATATGCCTGCATAAGTTGTTTATATGGATGAACTGGCAATGCTCCTACCTATGGTCAACCTCTCCACATGTGCAGTAAGTAGATCTCATTCTCTCTACATGAGGATATTGCTTCAAATCTCCCTTCTCTCTTACATTATCAATTTGCCCTTTCTTCTGGGGCTACCTCATCAGCATAACATCTTACTGTTATTTCTCCCATCTTCAAATTCTTTCTTGATTGTTCTTTTCCCTTCAGCTGTCATCCCTTCATTCTCTTTCCCTTAATTGATGAACTCCTTGATGAAATTTACTGAACTAGTGCTTCCTGTTCCTCTGCCCTCATTCCCTCTTGAATCAACTCCATTCGGACTTTGGCCCCTACCCATTCCATCAAAACTCTTGTTATCAAGCCTCGATTGGCCGTTGCATTTCTAAACACAATGCTCAGTTTGTAGTCCTTAGCAGAGTTGAGCACCTCTTCCTCTTTCATCATCTGGCTTCCAGGACGTCATACTCTCTTGGTTTTACCATTTCACTAGATCCTCCTTCTCAGTCTCCTTTGCTGAATATTATTCTCCTCTTAATGTTATTGTTCTTCAGGACTTAGTTCTTCTTATCTCTATCTACAGTAGACTCACCCCTGGTGATATCACTGAATCTCATGGTTTTAAGTATAATTTCTATACAAATGACTTTCAGATTTATATCTCTTGTTCAGACATTTCTCCTGAAATTCAGACCTCTACTTTCACTTGCCTACTTGACATCTTCATTTGAATATCTGTTAAGAATCTAATACTTCAGTCTAAAACTCAACTCCTGATATTCTACCAACTAATTGCTTTTATCCATAGCCTTCTCTGTCTCACTGGAGGGCAGCTCTATTCTTCCAGTTTCTCAGTCCAAAACATTTGAGTTCTCTAAGATTCCTCTTTATCTTTCTTTCCTGCTTATAATAATTATTTTATAAGATGCTATGTCCTTTACCTTGAAAATATTTGTCCAGAATCTGACCACTTCTTGCTATCTCCACTGCCACCACCACCATGTCTATCGATCATGATTATTGCACTAGCCTTATAACTGGTTTCCCTGATTCTCTGTTTGTGCCTCTACTGTCCATTTACAACAGAGCAGCAAGAGTGCTTCTTTTAAAATGTAAGTGAAATTGTATCATTCATCTGCTAAAAATCCTGCGATGGCTCCCTATTTTACTCAGAGGAGAAGCCAAAGTCCTCACAATGGGTAACAGGGCCTTGCATATCTCACTCACTTCTAGACACAATGACCACTTTTCTGATCCTTCAAAACTCCAAGAACACTCTTCAGTTCCTTCAGCTTTCCTCTTAGATATGCACATGCTAATCTCCTAACCTCATTTAAGTCATTGTTCAGAAGTCACATTTTTAGTGAGTCTACCCTGACCGCCTATTTAAAATTGCAGTCTCCCATATCCTGATGCCTCCTAATCTGCTCTTTTGTTTTCTATAGAGCTTATCATCTTCTAACATACTATATGATTTACCTTTTTAATATTTGTTTATTCTGTTATTATTCTACTGATCATCTCTTACATATGAAAATGTAATCTCCCTCTAAAATTAGGGGTTTGTATGTTTTTTTGCATTAATATTTTTGATCATCTAGAACAGTATGCCTGGCATATAGTAGGTACACTTTCAACAAAGCTTGAAAACCAGCCTTAAAAGTATCAACCTAATTTGTAAGTAAACTCATTCCCTGGCAGACAAATCTTCATACTCTTTAAAGGAACACAACAGAATCCAGACACAAAATCCAGACAACAAAATGCAAACACTGGATATCATAGCATTTATAATACCTAACATCTAATTTTTTAAAACTACTGTACTTACAAAGAAGTAGGAAAATATGACCCACAACCATGAAAAAAGTCAGCTAGTTCAAGGCAAATGTGTAAAAGAGAAAAATGGCTTTGGTGCTTTCTTCCTGTACATTCAGTGAAATCTCACATCTCAAAGCTTTCTAAGCTTGCAACATAGCCCCCAGCTCACAGTGCTCAGAGCTTCACACAGCAGTGCTCTCTCTTCTTTCTCTTCCTCTATATGCAACTTAACTCATTTGATCTGTCTTTATAGTATTCTTTTTTACTTAGTTTCTCTCTCCTGTATATATCAAGTTTCAACTGGCTAATCTTTTAATCTAATATATTATAACGAGGAAAGGCTAAAGCTACAAAAACTTCCCCATGTCTATACTACGTGGGGCCTCTCTTTACCACACCATGGTATTGTCATCTTACTCTAAATTGTAGAAACTTCACTTGAATAGAGGAAGAGTAATTGATTAGAAAAGTTCACTTTGAATGGAATCTCATGGAACCACCGATGGATAGGGTGGATGCCTACTTTGAATTTCATTTCTGGGGGCCAAACCAATCATTATTGTTGTTACTGGGGCACGAGATCAGGGATGGACAGGCTGTGATGGTGATGGGAAGCAAAATCACCAAGTATTGGCCAGATTTTCTTAATTTTCTCCTGCCTTAGATTGGGATTGCGGTGCTTGAGACTGATGTGGGGTGCACCCAGCAAGAAGATACCAAGTAACCCCAGATGGAGGATGAAGTGAGTAATAGATTCAAGGAGTTAGAGCCTGACAGGAAAACATCAGTATTTCTGAACAAAAAGAGTGGAAAAGTCTTCGGTGAGCTGTGGTTACTCGGTTTATTTTAAAACCTCCTGGGTATTTACACAGAGACTCTCAGCCTCCGCAGCGCAGTGTTTGACTTATCTTTGGAATGATCATTTTATTTGGAAATATTGACTCTTGTAACAAAACATTTAATGTTTAGTTTAACCTAAATTATGTTAATGTATTTCTTTCACAGAATCAGATAACTGACTACCTAATTTTGCTGAAAAATTACCACTTCTTTATTTTTTTAATGATTTAAACTCAGCAGGCATCTCACCTCAGAAATAGCAAGACATTATTTAATTTTTAAAGTGCTTTACTGTGACATTTTAGGCATTTTGAAAAGTGCATAAAAGATAAGGTTACCTGACAGTACGGCTGTTTCACAACATCATTACACTGATAACTACCAGAGCCATTTCATTTGCATGAAACCATTTGATTATGGCATTGGGAATCAAGTGATACTGTATCTGGAACCATTTGTGTATGCTATTTATTTTAGCATAATGCATATTTATTGGTGTTTTATTCACAATAAGTCACATGTTAATAACAGTTTAACAGGCTTCAGAGCATTGCCTTTTCTCATGCTCAATAACAAGTAATTCCACAAGGTACACATATTTATGAAGGGCCCCTAATCATATACACAAAGCAACGTTTCTTCCACAATTGAACTGATACTTATGTGATACAGTCTTCTTTGTAGGGTTGCCAGATTTAGCAAATTAAAATCCAGGTCATCAAGTTAAATTAGAATTTCAGATAGACAATGAATAAATTTTTAGTATAAGTATGTCTAATGTAATATTGGAGACATACTTATACTAAAATATTATTTATTGTTTATCTGAATTTTAAATTTAATTGGGCATCCTATATTTTGTCTGGCAACTCTACCCCTTTGTGCTAGAAAGATGAACTTGCTACCTACTTTTAAAAATATTCAACCGCAGATATTTCAAGCTAGTACAAATCATATAGAAATTTCACTTCAGTAACATGACATTTACAGATACCTTAAGCCATCAACACCCCATCCCCAACAAATCTCCTGCCATTTGAGTCTTGGATGTTGCTGGAGAGAGCTGGGTGGCATTGCTTTCCCATAAATTACATCTACTGAATTACATTATGTGGAGGAGCCTTTGGGATATAAAAGGATTTCGATCCTAAGAACTTCATTAATCCCATGGGGAGTTTAATTATTTTTTTAAAACAGCGATTGCCTGAGGTGGCTCAGCCCATCAGATTGGGTTGTTGAAAAACAATCATGCCCCTGATAGGAAACTCACCATCAGTGTTGATGGAACCTGGCCTGATGATCTGGCCCTGCCAGGGAAGCCAAGTTGCAAGAGGGGGGTGCATGCAGATTCTGGATTGTCTTGACCCACTCTCCCATAGATTGTGTTAATTCTCAGGATCTTTACTAATTGCAGCAAGAGATGCATTTAGAGTAGCTCCTTGCTCAGACTTCCTCTTGGTGCACAGTGACACTAGCAGACTGCCACTGACAGCCAAGTGATGGTGGTAAAGGCAGTTGAAGACTTGTAGGTGAACTGATGGGAAGCTAGTCTAGACTTCTTACCCTTTCTTCTCATGCCCGACTTTGTGCCCCGGTGCTAATCCCCACCTCTTATTTTCATTGAAGATATTTGGAAGTGAGTTGTGGATGAAGAATACAATTGCATCACAACTGCATTGTGTGGCTAAACTAGTGATGTAGAGGTGGATGCTGATTCAGATCTACTGCCAATGAACGAACAGCCCTCTGTGTCCAGGAGCTGTCAACACCATGTACCTCTGTGTGTGATTTGTGGATGATTTGTGTGCCTCTCGCCAACAGAGTTCATAAACTAAAGATTAATGAAAGGAAGAGGCAACCCGTTGGGGGCAAAGCGCTGGTAAAGCAGCAAGGTCTTTTGCTTGTTGGAGCTGGAATAACCAGGAGGATTCATCATTGTTTCAGCTGACTTTGGTGTCTGGCCAAGCCAGAGGCACTGACTGCAAGCACATTTGGCTTCGTCTCCTCCTCTGCTACCCCTGGTGCCCAGCAATCCTGCCACCACTGCATAAGTTGTCGCCAGACTGAAAACCAGTAGTAGAACTCCTCCTTCTTCCTCCTTCTTTGCTATTTTTAGAGAAATCTGAATAACAAGCTATTCCCCTCATTTATTATTCTTGATGAATGGTAAATTATTCTAATAGCATTGACTTCTATTCATTTATTATTTGAGGATGATTAGAAGTGAATAGCTGTTACAAAGCCTCACCAGTTCCAAAAATTAGACCTTGGAATTTTGTGTTTCCTTTTGACTCTGAGTAATTATCTTTGTTGCTTCCTCTAGTTCTGTCACACACACCTCTTTCTTTTTTTCTAGTCATGGTCTGTTTTGAGTCCAGAATCAGGATGGCCAGTTCTTAAAAGTTTATCCACAGAGGTGATGAATGAGCTTCTGAAATATGATTTCCCTTAGACACACAGGGTTTTAAAATTATATTTAAATTCAACAAGGTCCCATAACTCACTCACAACTGTGTTATTTAAAGGTACAGAATACTATGTAAGACACAGCTTACAGATGGCAACAGAGGTATATGATAGGATAAATCACAGTGCTTTTTACAGAATAGACTGTGTGGTTTTAATCTGGGAGTAAAATAACATGTAGGATGAAAAAATTATTATTCTTATTTTTGGATAATGAGACTTTTTATGAACCCCTCTAATCTGGGCATAGGAAGCTGCAACCTACCTCCTCAGCCTTATCTCCCTCACAGCTCTCCAAACATTCTTTACCCAAGTCAAAGTGGACTCATTGCTTTTCCTCAAAGATGACAGCTTTCCCACAATCTAAATTATCTGCTTTTCTTACCTCAAATATTTTTTTTAGTTTCTCCACACCACCTCCCATTCTCCACCTGTGAAAATTTAATTCTTCCATGAAGGCTCACTTTAAAGCCCTTCTTTAATCCCCTCATCTCAAAATATTTTCTCCCTTCTGTAATACTGTCGTCTTCTTCTGAAGGACTCCATTCACAATTGCCTACTGTCATGTATCAGGACAGATTCAGGTTTTATGAGGCTTCATGCTTACATAATTTGGGGGATCTTTTCCAGGAAAATAAATATGAAATTACAGATACAACTATAGATACAAAAGGGAATGTTTTTGGGTGATACCAGTGTAAAGGGTTGAGTAAGAAACTCCAAAAGTCTACCCCTTGATAAGAGCAACAACAACAGCAACAAAAAAAAATTGGAAAAATTGGCAGAATTAATATTTTTTGAACTTTGAAAGCTAACTAAAAGCTTCTGGCAATCCAGGGAGTGCTTTTTCAAGAAAAGCACTGAGTCTTGGTAAGAACACTGAGGTTTGTGGCATTTTAATTTACAGGTATACCTCAGAGATATTGTGGGTTTTGTTCTAGACCACTGCAATAAAGCAAATATCACAATAAAGTGAGTCATGCAAATTTTTTGGTTTCCCAGTGTGTATAAAAGTTATCTTTATGGTATAATTTAGTCTATTAAATGTGCAATAGCATTATGTCTAAAAAGACAATGTACATACCTTAATTAAAATATCCTTTATTGCTAAAAAATTATAACCATCATCTGAGCCTTCAGTGAGTCATATTCTTTTTGCTGGTGAAGGGTCTTGTAAAAAACTCAATGTCTGTGAAGTACAATAAAGTGAAGCTCAATAAAACAAGGTATGTCTGTACTCTAGTCTTATCCCCAGCTCCTTAGCTCAGTGGTAGACTTGAAAATAACAGCCCACATTCCCATTCCCAGTACTGGTACTGGAGGGAGAAGAATGGACTTTATTTTGCAAAGAATTGTTATTATTTGTTTTGACCAATCTGATTCAAAAGGCTGTCTTTGTCTCACCTAATTCAGAATGTACCCAGTGCTAAAGCTGCAATGGGTGGTGGGTAGGGGTATGAGGTTGATGTTGGTGCATTTGTTGAAATCATTAACAGCAAATGATTTAGTTGTTCTTGTCAGAGACAATACATAACTGTCGGAGCAAACAATAGACTAACCAAAAAGCTTGGAAGGAAAGGCGAGGGCATTGATGAGATGTTTTTTAAAGTAACAGCTTTGAAAAGCTCTGAAATATTCCTGAGAATCAAGAAGCCCAGACACATGCACAGGGCTATGTGCTTGCTCAGAAAAGACCCGAGAAGATTTTAAGCTCTCACATCTGGCTGACCATGGGGCTATGTGCAAAAAGAAAGTGAAGCCTAAGGCAAAGTTGTAAACTGCTTGGAGAAGTGTTGAATGCATGCCCAAATAAACACAGAGACCCTGTGCAAAGATGAGGAGATATTTTGGGTTCAAAGCACTTAAGGAAATCTCTGTTCAATCATTAGCTGACCACTGAGCAAATGGAAAAGAGATTTTAGTGGTCACACATGGCAAATACAGACTTTACAGAGTCTGATCAGAAACAAACAACAACTGCAACAAAAAACAACAACAAACCTTGGGAAGGGGTTAGAATTTGACTTTCAAAGTTCTCACATTTTACTATTCAAAATATCCAGTTTTTGTCAAAAAAATTATGAATTATGCAAAGAAACAAGTAAGTATGACCTAGGGACAGGATAAAAAACAATCAATAGAAACTTTTCCTGAGGAAGTCCAGATGTTGAATTTAAATCACCTATTTTAAGTATCTTCAAAGAGCTAAAGGAAACTATGTCTAAACAAATACAGGAAAGCATGAGAATAATGTCTCACCAAATAGAGAAATCAACAAAGAAACAGAAATTATAAAAGAGAAACCAATTAGAAATTCTGGAGTTGACAAGTAAAATAACTGAAATGAGAAATTCACCAGGGCTCAATAGCAGATTTGGACAAAAGAAACAATCAGCAATCTCAAAGATGGGTCAGTTGAGATTTTCTGTGAAATCTTGAAAACAGCATGAGAGAAGTGACTCATCACATACAAAAAAGAACTTCAAAAAGATTAACAGCTGATTTCTCATCAGAAACCATGGAAACCAAAAGCCAATGGATGACATGGTCCAAGTGTTGAAAGAAAAGACTGTCATCCAAGAATTCTATATCGGGCAAAACTATCCTTCAAAAATGAAAGAAAAAGTAAAACTTTCCCAGATAATCAAAACTTGTCTGCACAAAAATGCCAAAGGAGATCCCTCAGACTAACAGTGACAGGATACTAGACAGAAACTGGAATCCACATGGAGAAATAAAGAACATTGGTAAAGGTAATCATATAGGTAAATATAAAAAACAGTGTTAATGGGATTTTTGTTTGTGTGTAACTCCTCTTTTTTCCTATCTGACTTAAAAGACAAATGCATAAAGCAACAATTATAAATCTATGCTGATGGATACTCAATATATACAGATGTAATACATTGTGATATTAACAGCATGAGGAAGGAAGAGAATGGAGCTATATAAAGCCAATGTTTTGTATACTATTGAAATTAATTTGGTATTAATCTGAACTAAATTTTTATAAATTAAAATCTTCATTGTAATCCCAAGGATAACCACTAAGAAAATAACTTAAAAGATACAATAAAAGAAATAATGAGGGTATTAAAATGGCATACAAGTAAATATTTAACACTAAGAAGGCAGAAATGGAAAAATTGAGGAACAAAAAAGTATGGAAAACAAATATAGAAAATGTCAAACTTAAGACCTTCCTTAGCAGTAATCACATTAAATATAATTGGATTAAACTTTTCAACTAAAAGGCAGAGATTGGCAGAATGGAGTTTTTTAAATGGTCTAACTATATGCTTTCTATAAGAGCCACACTTTAAATTCAAAGATACAGATAGCTTGAAAGTGAAAGGATGGAAACAGATGTTCAATGCAAATGATAATCAAAAGAAAGCTGGAACAGCAATACAAATATCAGACAAAAGAGACTTTAAGGCAAACATTATTAGGATATACAAAGAAGGACATTATATGATGATAAGAGAATCAATCCATCAATCAGATATAAAAATTAAAAACATATATGCGCCTAACACCAAAGACTCAAAATACATGAAGCAAAAGCTGATAGAAATGAGGAGAGAAATAGAACGTTCAACAACGATACTTGGTAACTTCAGTACCCTACTTTCAATAACACATAGTACAACTAGACAGAAGATGAACAAGGAAATAGAAGACTTGAACATCACAATAAACCAAGTAGACTTAAGTGGTTTCTGTGGAACACTACACCTAAAAACAATAGAATACACATTTTCTTGAAAGTACATGGAACATTTTCCAGAATAGATCATGTGTTAGGCCACAAAATAAATCTTAATAAACCAGAAAAATATTGAAACCATACAAATTGTGTTGGCTGACCGCAATGGAATGAAGTTATAAATCAATAGAGAAATTAATTTGGAAATTAGAACATACTTTGAGATGAACAAAAGTGAAAACATAACATACCCAAACTTATGAAATGCAGCAAAAGCAGTGCAGAAAGAAAAATGTATAGCTATAAACACCAACATTAAAAAAATAAGAAAGATTTCAAATCAATAACCTAACATTCTACCCTAAGAAACTGTATAAGAGAAAAACTAAACCCAAAGCAAGAGGAAGGAAGGAAACAATAAAGATTAGAGCAGGGAGAAATAAAATAGAAAATGAAGAACAATACAGAAAATCAACCAAACTGAAAGTTGGTTCTTTGAAAACATCAACTAATTTGACGTATCTTTAGTTAAATTAAAGAAGCATAAAAAAAGAAGACTCAAATTACTAAAATCAGGAATAAAAACAAGTCATCACCATTGACCCTATAGAAATAAAAAACATTTTAGAGAATGCTATGAACAATTGTAAGCCAACAAATCAGATAACTTAAATAAAATGGACAAATTCCTAGCAAGACCCAAGCTACCACATCTGACTCAAGAAAAACAGAGGGGCCGGCCCCATGGCTGAGTGGTTAAGTTCATGCGCTCTGCTTTGGCAGCCCAGGGTTTTGCCGGTTCAGATCCTGGGCTTGGACAAGGCACTGCTCATCAGGCTGTGCTGAGACAGTGTCCGACATGCCACAATCAGAAGGACCTACAACTAGAGTATACAACTATGTACTGGGAGGCTTTGGAGGGAAGAAGAAGAAAAAGAAGAAGAAGAAAAAAAAAGAAGATTGGCAACAGATCTTAGCTCAGGTGCCAATCTTTAAAAGAAAAAAACTTAAAAAAGAAAGAAAAGAAAAAGTAGAAAATAAAATAGACATATAACAAGAGACTAATGAGTCAGTATTTTTTTGAAATTCCAACAAAGAAAAGTTCATGACCAGATAGCTTCACTGGTGAATTTTACCAAGTGTTTAAAGAAGAATTTACACTAATTCTTCTCCAACTCTACCAAAAACATAAAAGAGGAAACACTTCCTAATTCATTCTGTGAATCCAGGATTATCCTGAGTTCCTTGTCAAAGCCAGAGAAAGATGTCACAAGAAAAACAAACTACAGATAAATATACCTTATGAATACTGGTGTAAAAATTCTCAACAAAATGTTAGCGACCAAAATCCAGCAGCACATTAAAAAGATTATACACCATGACCAAATGAGATTTATCTTAGGAATGCAAGGTTTGTTCAAAATACAAAAGTCAATCCCTGTAAAATACCATGTTAACAGACTAAAAGGGAAAAATCCACATGATCATCTCAACTGATGCAGAAAAAGCATTTGACAAAATCAAACGCCGTTTCTTATAAAAACACTCAACGAAACAGGACTAGAAAGGAACTTCCTCAACCTGAAAAAAGTCACCACAGGTAGCATAATTCTTAATCATGAAGGACTAAAAGCTCCCCGCCCCACTAAGAGCAGGAACAAGGCTAGAGCGTTTACTTTTGACACTTCGTTCAACATTGTACTGGGAGTTTTAGCCAGAGAAATTCAGCAATAAAATGAAATTAAAAATATACAGATTGGAAAGGAAAAGTAAAATAATCTCTATTTGCTGATGACATAATCTGACATTTAGAAAACTCTAAAGCACACACACACATACACACACAACTATTAGAGCTGATAAATGAGTTTAGAAAAGTTGAAGGATATAAGATAAATATTTAAAAACCGGTTGTATTTCTATACACTTGCAATGAACAACCCAAAAGTGAAATAAATAATTTCATTTGCAGTAACGTCAAAGAGAATAAAATAGGAATAAATTTAACCAAGGAAATGCAAGTCTTATACAATGAAAACCATAAAACACTATTTAAAAAAATTGAAGAAGACCTAAATAAATGAAAATCCATCTCATATCCGTGTACTGGAACACTTAATATTATTATGATGGCAATACTCCCCCAAATTGATGTACAGATTTAATATAATCCCTATCAAAATCCCAACTGACTTTTTGACAGGAATTAAGAAGCTTATCTTAAAATTTGAATGGAAATGCAAGGGACACATAATAACCAAAACAATCTCGAAAAAACAAAACAAAGTTGGAAAAACTACACTACTACAGTAATTAATACATTGCACTACTGGCATAAGGAGATATATATATATACACACACATGTATATATAGCCAAAACAATCATGGATGTATAGATCAATGGAGTATAACTGAGAGCCAAAAACAACCCCATACAGCTAAGGTCAATTGATTTTAACAGGGGTGTCAAGCCATTCAATGGGGGGAAAAAATAATCTTTCAACAAATGATGCTGGTGCAACTGGATATCCACATGCAGAAGAATCAATTTGGACCCCCTACCTCATACTATATCACAAAATTAACTCCAAATGTGTCATGAACCTATGCCTAAGAGGTAAAACTATAAAACTCTTGGCAGGAAACATAAGCATATATCTTGGTCACCTTTGATTAGGCAGTGATTTCTTAAATATGACACCAAAAACACAAACAACATAAGAGAAAATTGATAAATTGGACTTTATCAAAATTAAAAATTTTTATGCATCAAAGAACACTATCAAAGTGAAAAGACAACCAACAGAATAAAAGGAAATATTTGTAAATAATGTATTTGATAAGGACTCAGTGTCCAAAATATATAAAGAACTGTTACAACTATGTAATAAAAAGAAAAACAAGGCAATTAAAAAATGGTCAAAGAATTTGAATAGACCTAGTTACTCCAAAGAAGATATACAAATTGCTGATAGCACATGAAAAGATGCTAATTATCATTAGCCTTTAGGGAAATGCAAATCAAAACCACAATAAGATACTACTTCACACTCACTAGGATGGCTATCATTTTAAAAAATGAAAACAAGTGCTGGCAAGGACTTGAAGAAATTTGAACCCTCAAACATTATTGGTGGGACTGTAATAAAATGTTGCAGACACTGTGGAAAAGAGTCTCACAGTTCCTCAAAAAGTTAAACATAGAGTTATCATATGAGCATTTGCACTCATAGGTATGTACTTAAGACAATTGAAAACATATGTTCACACGGAAAACTTGTACACCAAGTTTTTGTCATAGCAGCATTATTCGTAATAGCCAAAACATGGAAAATACTCAAATGTCCCTAAATTGATGAATGCATAAGCAAAATGTGGTACAGTCATACCATAGATTATTATTCAGGCACAAAAAGGAAGGAAGTACTGACACATGACACAGTATGTATGAACCTTGAAAACATTATGCTAAATGAAAGAAGTCAGACACAGAAGACCATGTATCATATGATTCCATTTGTATGAAATGTCCAGAACAGGCACATGCATTGTGACACAAAGTAGATTAGCAGTTGTCAGGGAATTGAGGGGGTAAAACTTGAAAGTAGAGGATTTCTTTTCTGGGGTGAAGAAAATGTTCCAGAATTAGATAATGGTGATGGATTCTCAGCATTGTGAATATCCTAAACACCACTGAATTGTACATTTTTAAATGGCTAAAATGACCAATGTTATGTTGTATGAATTTTATCTAAAAATAAAATAAAGGAATAATTAAATATTTTAGAATTAGAAAATAAGTAAAAAGTAATAAATGTTAAATAATATATAAGTAATATTTTTAAAAGCTGCCAGATACTGTAAACTTTAAAACATTCAGGAAAATAATAAATGTTTATTTTATTAGTATGATGTTCTAGTTTTATCATATTATATTATTTATATCATTTATACATAAAACTATATAATATTTATATTACTATGTTATATATTAACTGCCTGGTATCCCTCTAAAACTTTGTTTTCCCTTTAATTTTTAGATGCATACTCTTTGATCACCTCTTCCTACAATAGCAATTTTTTTTTATCATTTTCCACAGAGAGAAGAGAAATGTCACTCCTAGCATGATTGATCAAAATGTGTTTTATTATTGGTATTGGCGGTGAATCAAACATGCGACTTCACACACACAACGTATTCTTTGGAGTACTGCTTCAGGTTCTTGCCCTATAAACAAAGAACGTCTGTTAAATTCTACATCAAACAATTTCCATCAACAAGTAAAAGGATGGGGGCTGCCCTGTGGCCGAGTGGTTAAGTTTGCCGTGCTACACTCTGGCAGTCCTGGGCTCACTGCTTTGGATCCTGGGCACACACCTAGCACCACTCATCAAGCCATGGTGAGGCGGCGTCCCACATAGAAGAACTAGAAGGACGCACAGCTAGGATACACACCCATGTACTAGGGGGCTTTGGGGAGGAAAAAAAGGAAGATTGGCAACAGATGCCAGCTCAGGGCCAATCTTAAAAACAAAATGTCAATGAATGTCTGGCATGTTTATAATTGTATTCACTGAATTTTGAACATATTCCTAAAAGGAGAAAACAATTTTTTTGACTAAGGAATAGTGAGAACCAAATATTCCACTTAGAATTTTGCATGTCTGATAATTGGAAGTGTCTTCCACAGATTAGCTCCGTGCTCCATGTATTTCAAGTCTTATCCATCTGCCATGACTCACATTTGTCTTATCCAGGACACACTTATATCAAGATGGGCTGCACATTTATATCACATCACAACAACACATGATTTGGCATAGTGGGCTGTAGGAATGTTCTGGAAATTTCTTCCTATACTGGGACAGGTAGGAATAATTTAAACTTAACATAAATGACCAAAAAAAAAAAAAACCATAAATATATCCCACTAAACCCAACTTAAATATATCCCTAACTCAACTTTTCCTTAGCTCTATTCCCAAAGTTTCTGTTGACCTCCAGGCCACAAAGTGGAAGGGAAGTACTGAGGGGAATTTGCAGTGAAAGAGCAGTGGTCTTCACAGATCATGATTAATGCAGTTTGCTTTGGCAAAGTTTACAAAAACATATCACACGACCTTGGGGACAAATTGCTGGGGTAACCCTCCGAGCCTAGAAAGAGCTCGTGGAAGAGAGAGACCCTGATGCAAATGCCATCGCAGGTTATGACTAGATCTGCCTCTGGCATGTTTCATTTGCTCTGCTGTAGACTGCCACCGTATAGAAGAAACAAACTCCTGTGCCCGTTTCTTAGCTGATACGATACCCAGCAGGATGTCCCCTCCCTTCCAACAGTGTTAAATGCTTTCTCCAGAGAGTTCCTTTAAAGAGTCTGAAATTCCCAGACAAAGAAGAACCACTGGGTCATGAGAGCAAGAGTAGCTTCACTCCCCTGCTACAACGTCCACATGAGCTCTCAAGATCCATTTGTACATAATCTGCTTAGGGTTAAAATCCTGGCTCAGGCATTTACTACCTGTACAATGTTGACCAAGCTACTTTAACGTACCTGAGCCTTACCTCCTCATCTGTAAAATACGCACTGTTATATCTACACCATAGCAATGATTGCTATGAGGAGTACAGGAAATAAATGATGTTAAGTACCAAGCGTAATGCCTGGTTCATAGTGGGTGCTCAGTAAGTGGCAGCTATGGTTGTCCTAATCCTCATGGTTACTTTTTATTTGTCATAGACTCCCAATTGATTTATTCAGAAACGTAGACTGTGAGCTCCGAAAGTGGAACCTATCAGTTGATTCATCTTTGTATCCGCTATGCATAGCACAGTGTCCGTTACATACAGTAGGGGCTTAGTGAATATTATGGAACTGAATTGGCAGAATTTGGACAAAACTCTTATACACCCAGCTACAAACTTTGGAAAAGAGCTTTGCCTCGCTTTTCTATCACCAATTGCTGCACAGAAAACCTTCCCTCTCAGTGGGTCACTCCTGAGAGTGGATTACTATGTAATGGGTGTCACCTATTCCTCATTACTAATCCCATCTCTGTCATTTACTAGTCTGATGCTTTGGACAAATGACTTTGCCTCAGTCTTTTTATCTGTAAAGTGAAGATAGTAGTTTCTCCCTCCTGGGGCAGTTGTAAAGATAAAATGAGTTAATACACACAAAGCTCTTAGAAAAGTGCTTGATAGAGAAAATGTGCCACAAATGTAACTATTATTAGTTATCACCAAAATATCCCAGGCTTTGTGCTAGAATTTGGGTTTTCGGAGCTCAGTAAAATGCTACCAAGCGCCATTCTCGGGTGGGCCTTTTCGGCAATAGTCTTTCTCATTGTGTTTTTCACACTTCTCACTGTTCAGCCTCTGTTTACTATTTTTCTCCTCCAGCCTCCACATAGGACACAGGAAGCTTCTGTCTGGTTATTATGCTTTAGTGACAGCACATGAGGCTATATACTTGCTTTTAAAATTCTTCGCTCTCGACACCTGAACAAACTTTAGATTTGGTAGAATAAGCTGGTTAGGAATCCATCCAAGGAATTTAATGAGAGGACTTAACAAGAGCTAACAGAGCACTTCAAACTAATGCTCACCATATGTAAATGTGTGCCTTTCCTCTCGTGAGTGAAAATAGAAACATGATTAGGAGAAAAACTTGAGTATCTGTGCAGAAGATGTCTGCAATATGGGTTTAATTTTAATAAGCATTTTAATATTTCCTTACCATTTTAATGATTTTAATACAGAGTAGGGCATCGCATTAGTTTACAAAGTGAATATTTTCATATTCTGCCACACTGCTTTGCATTTTCAAGCAGAATCAACTTTTCTTGTTTCTTGGACTTCTTTCCCCTTGACTTGAGCTGGTCATTGATCTACGTAATCTCTAAACCTCCTTCCATTTAATCCATTTGTTATTTTAGGACATCTAAAGCATTTCGGCTACTGACTATTTTGGCATCAGGGCCATCTAAGTCATGCATAGGTTTGTTATTCCAGTATAGTCATTCCCCAAATTCATTTATTGACTTATCATGGATATTTCTCTTGTATTTCTAAGCTCTGGCATCATTTATTAGGAAGATAAATGAGAGTAATTAAGCTTCAAGGCCATAAGTGTTGAAACTCTTTGGAATTAGAAAGCTATTAAAATGACGGAGTGCTTGGCTCTGCCTAGGTAAGTCCTGATCTTTCACCTATGGCTCTACTACTTGGAGTAACCTTTGCTGGCTCTCCTAACAGCACTCGATGTTTTCATGAGGCCAAATATAACCCCACAGGCAGTGCCTTGGATGGATGGCCAGTTTGTTTTCAAAGGCCATTTTGACTAGATTACATAGCACTAGACTAGACAGTTGACAGGCATTACTTTTCCGTTAATATTTGTTAATCTATTCAACTGAATAACCGGACTAGCTGCTGATCAACCATCTCTTCAAGAATAGCAGTGATGCCTTTTTACAAAGGTTTGTGTGAATTTTTATTTTTTTCTTGAAAATAAGTCAAGCTTAGGATTTAATCACTTAAAATAGATAAAATGTAATTAATAAGATCATGTTTAACTCCTTACAAGTGTTATAAATCCCCTAACCTAGCCTCTTTACTTTCTTAATAGAGAAAAGCTCTTGATCAGAATCAAGAGATGTAAACAGATGTGAAAGAAATGCATTTGACTTGTATCTTCCTTTCTAAATGCCCTCCTAAAGTCCTGTGTAGTTTGGCAATTCTGGATGTGAAAATACCGTAGAGGTACTGTGAGTTTGTAAATTATCATCATTTGCTATTTTTAATTATCTGAGCTCCCACAATTCATCAGGAGACCTTGCTAAGCACGGTGTTTTACAAAATTTCCCTGGCCAGTGCTCTTACATTCTAAATTGCAGTCATTATTTCACGTTTCAGGTCTTTCTCATTATAAAACCTTTATTTTGGTGTGCACAAAACACTTTTCTTCCAATGAAGTGACAAACACTTTTACAATGCTACTGTTTTTTTCCAAACGTGAATGGTTTGAAAATATGAAGAAAATGTGAAATGAGACATTATAACATCTTTTCATGATGGCTTAAAAAGATGTATAACTTCAACAAAGTAGAGGCCACGCTAGAGAAGCATCATTATTGCTTAGTTAGAACATCCCAATTATAACCTCAATGGTTTTATTATTTTATCAAAAGGTAATTTTAATATTATTTGTAGTCAGAAATATGCCCTTAGAGGTTTTTTTTAACTTTTTTTTTTAAGTTTGGCTCTGAGCTAACATCTGTTGCCAATCGTTTTTTTCTTCTTCTTCGCCCCAAAGCCCCCCATACATAGTTGTATATTCTAATTGTAGGTCGTTCTAGTTCTGCTATGACGGACGCCACCTCAGCACGGCCTGATGAGCGGTGCTAGATCTGTGCCCAGGATCCAAACTGGAGAAACTCTGGGCCACCAAAGTGGAGTGCGCCAACTTAATCACTGGGCCACAGGGCCAGCCCCTCCCTTAGAGTTTAACACTTCTTGGATTTAACCAAAACTCTAGCATAAAATTTAGGAATTTAGT
This sequence comes from Equus caballus, assembly GCF_041296265.1. Lineage (NCBI taxonomy): Eukaryota > Metazoa > Chordata > Mammalia > Perissodactyla > Equidae > Equus > Equus caballus. The sequence goes on along the minus strand of NC_091692.1, from coordinate 19,964,491 downwards.
CACAAAGAAAATGTTGAATTGATGAACTGGAAAAAATACTAAGGGAAGTATGCTGGTAAACCTTTTCCATTTTAGTGATTTTTCTCTCTCAAAGGCATGTTTGCAACTTTTTGTTACCTTTCCAAATAATCTCCTTGTCAGTTCTCTTCTACCTGTGAGCACACACAAGCATGTGTTTTGAAAATCTTTCCACCTAATTGACCATATATTTAAGAAAGGAAATACATATTTGCATTATTTAAAAGTTAACACTTAAGCATTTTTTAAAGTGTTAAAAAAGAAGTTATTTCAGAAAACCAGCATATTGTATCATTGTATCAAAGCAAGGTTTTTGGGGTTTTTTTTCCCCCACAAAAATAGCATTCACACTATAAATGTCATGAGGGCAGGAATTCTCATCTTAACCATCTGTGAATCCTGGACCAAGACAGACCTCCAATAGATGTTAAATAAATGTTTGTTGAATGAATGAATGAATTCAATGTTGCAATATTCTTTTTTATATTTGAGATGCATATTAGATTTATATTTCATATTTTAGAATCATATATCCAAATTAAATATGGAAACTAGTCAACTAATCATATTTGTTATATTAGTCACGTTTCCCGTATTGTTTACCTCATCTGTACCATCCCTAAAATTTTAGTTTCAGATTCAGAACTACCTTTAATAACCTTTACTACTAGCTTTTGGATTTCACATTTTGTTTCTACAGAGGTTACACAGCAACCCATGACCACTCTGAAACTTTATTTATTGGAAAAGTGTATTTTAGCCTCCCCTTATTCTTCGTGTCTGAATTCACTTTATATTATTTTGCTCCCATTGCACACATTGTGAAATGAGAAATTTAAATATATCAAAATTCAGATCACATCATATTTGCCTTCCTTTATTCTAATTACATATAACAAAACAAGAAAAAAGGAAAGGGGGAGAGAAAAAAATCTCAAGGGAAAATTAGAATGGAGAAAAAAACAGTATGAAAATATATCAGAATAAAAGAATAAGAGGGCACAAAGTGATTTTCAAAGGTAATGTTATTCATCTTGTTTTCTGTCCTTTTAAATTTTCAGTTTGGGACTTAAGGACATTTGCTGTATAAAAAAATTAGCAGGGTGCCAACCATAACTCCAGTTTACCATCTTATTGTCTTCCCTCAGCTTTGAAATTTTAAGCACTTTTTTTTGTTATTAGTTGTCCCTTAGTGATCAAGTTCAAGACTAAAGTCACCTTTGCAACTTTTGCCACTGATCCAGGGAAATAAGAAGGGAAAAGAGAGAAAAAGAAAAGAGAGATTCCTTCTTATGCCAAAGAAAATTCTCTGAAAGAAGGACCAAGGCAGAAAATAGAATTCTTGTGTTTTAAGGGAGCGCTTTAAATAGTCTCATCAGTGGCTTTGCAACTGATTCCTCTTTTCCCCACAGGGCAGTTCTCCACCTGCGCTCCCAGGATCGTCACCTACAGCAGCAGCAGCACTTGGGAACTTGTTAGAAACATTTCCTTTTTAAATTAAGATAAAAACTTTATGTAATGGGAATTATGTGTGTGGTTTAAATAAAAAACTCATAATAACCAAGCACTCTGCATTTCTAAGTTCCTACTTTTTATGCCATCTATTAAATCAATTCTTCCTTAAAAATTATTTTGCAAAATTCAACCTGTTATTTTTGTAAAACTTTCACCTCTCCTCCTGTGTCCTCAAAATAAAACAAATGAATAGGTAAAGGGAAAATGACAGGAACAAAGAAGATATCAGTAAGATGTTAATAGATAGGTGCCTCTTATTCCAGAACCTTGGCGTCCACTGTTCTCTCTCCCAGAAGTGGATTTTCCACATCCAGTTTGGTTAATTAAATTTTCATCACTCTTTAGTGATACACAACTGAAATGACTTTCTCAAGGGAAATGATCTACCAAAATATTTATTTGGTTAATGTTTATCTCCAGCATCAGATTATAGTCTCCTGGAGAGTAGGGGCCATAACAGCTTTGCTCACCATTGTTCGCCAGCATTTATCATAGCGTCTGGCATCCAAAAATAATTTGCAAATGAATGAACAATAGTTTGGAGATCAGTGGTTAATATGCACTCATAGGTCCTGTCTATCCTGTCTCTATGAGCTGCTCACTCAACAGGTCTTTCAGCTGGAACAGAAATTCATCAGCAGTATTTATTAACAGTAGTTATCTGTTAGAAACAGTCTCCATTCTAAGAAGTGAGATAAGTATTGCTCTTTGTTCTATCAATTATGTCCTTTCCGTTCTGTATATTCAACATCTTTCTCTCTGCTAGCATTTTTCTAATTAGCAAATAAACAAGCTCAAACCTCACTATCTTATAAAGCCCATCATGCAACCCCAAACTAACTGCCTAACCTTCTACTTTCACAGCCAAGCTTCCTGAAAGAGTAGCCTAAAATTAATGCCTTGACTTCTTTACCCCACTCACTTTTCTACCCATCACAGTCTGACTTCTGGCCTCACCACATAAAAAACAACTGAGGACCTCCCAGTCGTTATATACAGAACACACACTTTTTGGTCCTTTTCTTATTTGGCCACTTCGTGGCATTTGGCTTTAAAAGAAAACTTTTTTGAAGAATTTTTAAAAGAAAACTCTGTATTGAAAAATCTCTCCAATTTGTTTGATGTGGCATTATTCTTCTCTGATTTTTCTTCTTTCTGGCCATCCTTTTCTCAGTCTCCATTTTGGGCTCCTCTTCTCCCATCTGCCCCTTAAATGTTGGTGTGCATAAAGTTCTGCATGTTACTTTCCGCCCCTCCCATTCTACACTCACTTCCTGGGAAATTTCATCCTTATACAGAGTGATAGATATAGTGACGATCTGCAAGTCGTCCTTTCTAGCTCAAATCTCTTCTAAGGAGACGCCTTACTTGTTCCCTCCATGTGGATGTCTCATAGTTAGCCGTAACTTCACGTGTCCAAAGCAAGAAATCTAAAACTCAGCCTCAACTTCTTCTTGTGCCTCACCTCCCACATGTAATCCATCTCTGTATTCCATTGTCTACCTCTTAAATATCACTCAAGTCTGCCCTTCTTCTCCTCCTTCCCCAGGGTAGAATCTTACTTCAAGCTCTTTCTCATCTGCGTTACTGTAATGCCTTCTACTGGAGTCCCAGCTTCCCAACTCTAACCCATCTGCTGTCAGGCAAAGGCTTTATGATTTCAGCATGGTGCAGGACAGAGGTAGATTCCATCTAGAATCAAAAAGAGTAATTTATCCAGAAAAAGTGTACCCTAAGGCAATCTATGCCTTCCTTTCTAATTCTAGGATAATAAAGCAATGCTTAGATTTGTAACATGATCCCCTGAGCACACATACCTATCTAGGAAATACAACTTTGGAGTATTCTCTATCACCTAAGTTGGTATCTCATTATAAACTATAAATTTTAGTATATAATTCATTTCCTCCTTATGTATATGGCCTGCAAGGATCTATTTCTTATAAGCTGACAAATTGATAACATTAAGCTTTTGAATGTGCAAAGCTTAGAACCAGATCTTGGTGGGTGGTGACTAATGCTAACTATGGCAACCTCTACCAGCAGCTTCCAGGGGGCAAATATCTAATAACTCCCTGTCTGAATAGCTTGTCTGTTGGCCTCTGGCACATCATGACTGTGGCATTAATTATATTATGTCACTTTTAAGGGATAATGAAAGACCACCCTTTCCAAAAATGTGTACTCCATAATTTTCCCAGATCCGAAACTCACGTATATTTCATTTTGTTAAAGTCAAGATGGATAAACATTGTAGGTGGACTTGCTAGCATGATTCTTGGAATAGTCTGGAAACAGACCCTGTTCTGCTCCTGCAGCACTAAGTTCAGGAATGTATTTGGTGCAGCTTCTACTAGCTTGAAGCCTGAGCCTGATGGATGACATATTGTTCTTTTCTGAGAGTATGTGCTGTACCCTGTAATCTGTTAACTAAACCCAATACAGACAAAGTGTGTCTGAGACGGATAACGTGGTTCCTGGCCTATATCCAGACTAGTCTATGAGCAGAAATACTCCAGCCTGGAGTTTAGAGAGAACATGTTGTGCTGCCAAAAGCTCTCCTAAACTTTGAGCTTTCTCCCTTTCCTACTGAGTGACTGCAGAAGCCATCTCTCTTCCCATAGGTTCTGTCCTCAAAATGTCACTTAAATTCATTAGCTTCTCCCCACTCTCTGATTATTGCCTCACATGGATCCCTCAAAAGAAGAGAGTAACAGGAGAGCATCATAAACTTTGGAATCAAAGAGAACTGGGCTGAAGTACCAGCTAAAGCTTTTCCTCACTGACTTGAGTGAACCACATAACATTTTTGAGCCTCAAGTTCCTCATTGGTAAAGTGAGAATAATTATTTTTTACCTCAAGGGATGTTTCTTGGATAAAAGAGATAAAAATAAGGGCCATATATCCAGTGCTTTAGATGCACTGTCAGATTTGGTATTTACAATAATCCCAATATAAGTCTATTATTATCCTCATTTTATAGACGAAGAAACTGTTGCCCAGGTAAGTTAAGTAACTTGCATAAAGTCGCCAAGCTAGCAAAGGAGGAGTCAGGCTTTGGATCTAGGCAGACTGGCTCTAGAGTCACTCAACAACTGGACTTTCAGCCACTGTACTGCCTATGCTAAGTACCTAGCATAGTTTCTGGCACACAGGAGATGCTAAATAAACGTCTCATTAGGACAACTGCCACAGCCCCTAATGGATTTCCTTGACTCAGGTGCTCTCTCTTCCAATTTATCCTGCAAGTTTTTCCTAGAGCCAACTCTCTGAAATGCAAATCTGATTTTAAATAAATATAGAAAAAATTCTTACAATACTTTTCTTTGCCTAAGGAAAAAAGTCTAAACTCTTAATTATGTCATTATAAAGCCATCCACAATATGGTTGCTACTTACCTTTCCAGAATCATCTCTGACACTCTGGATCCCAGTCACACATCATCTTATGTTCTTGCCATAGCGGATTACTCACTATGTCTCAGTCCCTTGTACAATTTGTCACCTCTGCTTGCCTGTTTTGCTTCTCCTTTTGCTTATGGCAATCTCCTATTCAGCCTGCAAGATCACACTCAAATTCCATTCCTTGGCAAGGTACCCTTAGTCCCTTAACCCCTCACCTACCCCAAGGGTAGTCCGTTCTCCTTCCTCTGAACTCCATAGCGATTTATTTATACATGTTAACTCCTCAACCACAAGCACAAGAAATCTGAACATACCCATGATCCATTATATTCTCAGTGACCTGAGAATTAAATTATAGTTTGTTTTGCATTACTTCTGCAGGGAAGAACAAGGAAACCCCATCTTTGTCTTCGGGGGAAGTAGAGGTGAAAATGTGGAGATTCAGAAAGAAAGAAGAGTATTCCTCCATCTTTCCTACTTCAAGGAGAATAAACAGCCTCTTCATGTTTTTATATATTTTTATTGGCTGCAGGCTTCCTGAAAGGAAATCAAGCTCTTTGTAGAAGGAAGCTACTGAATAAACTCTTTGTGTTTTGTGGCTTGATGAAGGAAAGCAGCCAACTCCCTAGGTGGCTGCCTGGGATTAGCAAAAGGGTTAGTGTTTGCATGTTTCTCAAAGGACAGATGTCTAAAATTTACTCAGGCCAAGCGTGTTTTTATTAGCAGGACTTTGGAGAAGAATAGAACTGTATATACCTGGAAGTTCCAAGCACTAAGAGTCATGGGGGCACTAAGTATGGAGGGACGGCCCCCTAAGGACCCCCTAGAGCAAGAACTAGCAGTATTAGATTTATCAGACAAGACCTTGTAGTGCCATGAGGAGCTAAGACGGCCATGGCAACATCAAATTCCCCACCTGAATGTGGTTGACTAGTGTCCCTCATTTTTGGTCTCTGTAAGGCCTGGGATCTCTCAGTGATCCAGGTTAACCCAAAAGTGTGATAAAAGACTTGTTGCCCACGAGGTATCTGAGGTTTTCACTTAGTTTTTATTTAATTTGAAAAATTTTAAAGGTAACAATTTATATCATACAGCCTGAAAGAGCTCAGACTCTTCTTCTATACACATTTTGATATTTAGGATGGTGTCTTCATGTCTGTGGGCTTAATCTCCTAAATATCTCCTGAGCACATCCATGGTCACTCCATTTTTGTCCACCAGGCTAGACTAAGATACTGTTGTCTCTCACATGAATCATTGCAACAAACTTTCTCAAGTCTCTCTGTTTTCACTCTTGTGCTCCTCCAATCCATTCTCAATGCAGGAGCACTTACTTTAAAACAATATTCCAATCAGGCTACCCCTTCATTTAAAGTTCTTTAAGGGCTTCTCATTGGTCTTTGGATAAAGACAGACATCCATAGTTCTCAGCCTGCTCTAGCCCCTGCCTGCCCTTGAACTTCACCTCCTACCACACCTGCACTTGCCCTCTGGACTCCTGCCATGCCAGCCTTGCAGTTCTTCCCAGACACCAGGCTCTTTTCCACCCTAGGAACCATGCACACACTTGTTCTCTTTGTATGGAGCATTCTTCCCTGGGAAGGAATTAAATCGTATTCGTCCTTCGGAGCGCAGGTCAAATGGTCAGGGCTGTTGTCCAGGAATCCTCTCTGACAACTTCACATACTCATACACTTACATTACTTGCTCCCACAGCCTTTTACATCACAGTACTTATTACAGTTTTCAAATAGAGATTAATTTTTGTGATGGTTTGTTCAATGGCTTTCTCACCAATAAATGTTAAGCTTTATGAGAGTAGGGCTTGTTTTGTCTGTTTTAAAAAGAATTTCTCCTTTACAGCACTTAGTGTTTAATAGAAGTTATTTGTAAAATCAGGCTCCATTTTGTGTAATTATAAACACTTAAACCTGGTATTGGGGGTAAGATAGTGATGTGAAATGGGAGTAAGGAAGAATATATTTTTATAGTGGTGTGTTGGAAAAGATGAAACCAAATGAGAGAAAAGGAAGCTCATGATAAAACAGTTTGTCACTGGAGTCTGGAAAGTATGAAGCTACGATGACATGAATACTGGTGCCAAGATGGGATCAGAGAGGTGGAAAATCAGGGGAGTGATCTGTGGTTTTAAGAAGTGAAACTCAGGAGACAGGAAGTTGATCCCCTGAAGCAGATCCCTGAGGCGGGAGACAACTCCCAGGTCATAAAATCAGAAATGCTTTCGATGTTTGGGTGGGACACCAGATGAAACAGTAAAATAATTGTACATATAATTGATAACAAAGTAATAATAAACTAAAATGAACACTTAATTGAGACCATAGATGAAGATCCAAATAGTTCCCATTCAATAGTGCCTAGAAATGGAAATTAATATTACTGAGCACAGAATTAGTAATCATGCTAATATAGAATATGTAAAGTATATTGTCTTTATTTGGTGTAACATTTTTATTATTTTGTTTCCTGAGACAGTTATTTATTAGCACTCTCATATATTCTCTCCTGGCTTCAGTTCCATCCTCCCTGTTTTTGTTTTAATCAGGTCTTAAACTTTTTAAGTGGGGATTCTCCTCCTATTTTCAGGAATAAAATGCCAGCAGTTGTGGAGTGCAGCAGCCTCAGTCCATGGCCTGGGCCTCCCTTCCAGTCTCACCATTGTGGTAGGGGTACTGGCCAACTGCCAGCTGTCAGCGTCTGTGCCTCTTTGCCTGAGGGCGTTTCTGAGCTCAAGCTGCCCTGCCTGGGGAGGCTGAGGTACCAGACAATTAACTCCTCCTTCAATCAATAATTGATAGAAGGTGGTATATAAATAGACCGGTTTCCTCCTTCCGTAGTTAGGGTAACTCTGAGCTGCGTGTTCTGCGCTAGCTCCAAGAGTTGCCCAGTGGGAATAAGTCCCAATTATTCACAATGAAAATTTGCCTGCTAGCTCACCCATTATTGGCTGCTTTTGCTTTCCCTGTCTCACTTCTTCACTCCCCTACTGCTGTTTACTGCTGATTCCTAGTCTTGCCTCCAAAATAAGCTACTTACATTCACTTCTTTGTCTCTGGGTCTGCTCCTGGGGGAATCCAAATTAAGACAGTGAGGAAATAACGTGGGAACTCCTACAGCACTTACTCATGTCATTGTTGTTGTTCTCTATGCCTTTCTCCTTAATTTAAATTATTTGTGGAAAGAGGCTATTTGCATCTCTAACACTCACACCCAGTATCTAGAGTAACCTATACAATACTGCTTTGCAAAATCATTAAACTACAATACTGTTAATAGCTGACACTTGCACAGCACGTTTGTGCTAGACATCGTTCTAAGAGCTTTTCATATATTAACTTATCTACTCCTTGCAACACCCCTATGAGGAAATGCACCAACCCAAACACATTAAATCCACATCTTATCCAACACGGAGCTTTGCTAACAACCCGTGAGAGAAATGAGAAAGGCAATGGTCTGATATAGCACCAGTATCTGGGATTCCCTGAACTATGGGATGGAGCTTCCTTTTTCTGGACTGAGATACACTTTGGTTTTGAATTAACAGATAATCACTGTGTATGAAGTACAAATAAGCCCATGGAAGCTGCATAGTTTCAGAGTGTTCCCATTTTTCTATCTCCTTAATCACATGGCTCCATGTTAATCCCATAGTCTGTGTTAGTTACCAATTTCTGTTCTTTAGTGGAGCTGTGACTCATAAATCCATAATTTACAGATCAATTTCTAATAAGAAATCTAGACAGATCAGGAAGGTCCTCCTAAAAGCCTCCTTAGATAAGAACTTAGAAGAGAGAAGATGCTAATAGCCCCTCCTATTGTCTTTCAACTATAAAAAACCATTTGTATGTTTTCTATAGTCAGGTATGGATTACCTGAGGCATCTCTGAGGAGGCAGGAACTGAGTTCCAGACCTGCTGTTAGTCTGTTTCTTCTTAGGTAATTGCAGCTATTACCACCCCTATTTCACAAAAGATGAAACTGAGGTTCAAAGAAGTTAAGTGACTTACCCAAAGTCACACAGCTAGTAAATGGTGGGACTGGAAATGAACCCAGGCCGTGGACTTTAGAATGCATACTCTCAACTACTCCGGGAGATAGGTGGCAGGTAATAGTGTCACCAAGAATTATCACACTGCCTATGGTTTTGTCATGGGTGATTTAACCTGGTTTTTGCGTTTTCTTTTCCCTAATAAAACCAGGAAGAAGAAAAATTTCTATTCATTGTTAAAGTGTAGTGATGATTACAGCTTTCAGATCAGAGAAAAAAAGCAAATAGCTAGTGTTGTGCAGAGACCCTCAGATGAGGCAATTCAATAGAGAGGCCATTTTGCAGGGTTTACCTTGCTGTCTGTAAGTAGAGTGTTCCTATGAAACCTTTTGTAGCCAACACAGTGTAAAGCAAAGAAGCAGTTATCATTAATTTTATGGGAAACATTTTTGAGTGTTTCCAGACCCAAAAAATAATCTGCCAAATCATACCAAATAACACATCAAACTTAAAATAACACTAACATACAATAAAAGCAGGAATGGCATGATAAATACACTGCCTGTATAAGGTAGAAACAATGTATGTACAGTGTAGTTTCACTTACCAGAATTGGGAAGACTGCCAGAACGTGGGAAGGCTGAGGTGGTGGTGGTGGTGGTGGTGGTGGTGTGTTAGGCTGAGTCATCGGAGGTCGGGGTGGGAGCAGGTACGGGAGACGAGGGTGTGGAAGAGAAAGGAAGAGATCTCTTAACGTCTATTAACATGATGTTGAGATCTATTAACATCTCGTGGTTGTCCGAATCCATCAGGGCAGGCAGGTCACTAACATCTACACCTTCTTCTATGTCTACCTGCCTCGGTGTCGAAGGTCAGGTTTGTTTTCTGCTGTGGCTGATGTGGCTGAAGTAGAAGGCTTGAAATACAACAGTATGCTTGACTGCCTAGCCCCTATAACACCTCACTGCAGAACAAACACTGGATGTTATTTTCACTTTCCACCTTCTTGTGAAAGTGAAAATCCTCTTCGGATTTCTCTTGGGTAGTGAAAATGGGTACCGTAGGCCCCCCATATCCATAGTTTCACTTTCCACATTTTCAGTTACCTGTGGTCAACTGTGGCCTGAAAATATTAAAGTGAAAATTCCAGAAGTAAACAATTCATAGATTTTCGATTGCTTGCCATTCTGAGGAGCCTGATAAAATCTCACACCTTCCTGCTCCATCCCACCTAGGACAAGAGTCATCCTTTTGTCCAGTGTATCCACACTGTATACCCACCAGTTAGCCGACTTGGTTATCATATTGACAGTGGCAGTATTGCAGTGTTTGTGTTCAAGTAACCCTTATTTTACTTAATAATGGCCCCAAAGTACAAGAGTAGTGATGCTGGCAATTCGCATATGCCGAAGAGAAACTGTAAAGTGCTTCCTTTAAGTGAAAAGGTGAAAGTTCTTGACTTAATAAGGAAAGAAAAGAAATTGTATGCTGAGGTTGCTAAGATCTAGGATAACTTTTATTAAAGTATACGGTTATAATTGTTCTATTTAATTGTTAGTTATTGTTGTTAATGTCTCACTGTGCCTAATCTATAAATTAAACTTTATCATGGGTATGTATGTATAGGAAAAAACATGGTATATATAGGGCTTGGTACTGTCTCTGATTTCAGACATCCACTGAGGTCTAGGAACGTATCCCCCACAGATAAGAGGGAGTACTGTATTAGTGTAGGTCTTTCATAAAAGTGGAGTGTTGTAAAGCAGGTTTTCAGATAGCGGGGGAAACCTGTACATTCAAAGAAAAGAAACATTCTAAATTGCAATCATTGCACAAATCTGTTGTTACTAGAGTTCATGAAGACTGTAATTAAAGTCATAAATTTGAGCAAATGCAGACTAGTCTGAAAATTTTCTCAAGCTAGTAATAAAGACCTAGTTATATGGAAGTTATTATCCCACCACAAATGGTGCAGAACACATATGGCATGGAGATGGGTGAACATGGACAGCAAAAGGACTGGAGACCCTCTTAGAGAAGTTTCTCTAAAGAAAGGCTTCTCTTTGCCACACCTGGGAAAAGGTCTTTATAATCACTTAGTGGGAAGATAGTTAATCTCAGAATCATATTTATAGAAGCTTCTGTTTGATATACTTGATGTATGTATATCATGTTAAAGCTAATTTACTAAATTGTAGATAGTCCTTATTTTAAAATGTTGATTTCATTCTCTTAATAAAACCATCTTTTGTATGTTTGAATTCAAATGTAAACACAGTCAATCAAGTACTGGCTTCGATAAATATCTGAACTCTAAATAGCAAGTATAATAAACATTCTGGTACCCAAAATTGTTCACCCATGTAAACCATGCCCTTACAGTATGCTTTTTAAGCAAATCTTCTTGTCTGGGTCCATTATGTTCCCTGCAATGTAATTTCTATAGGAGGCACTCAGTGGATTTTTCTTGAAGGAAAGGATTGCTTTACTGATATCATTTTAGATTTACCCTGCCCCAGAAAAATAGATGATTTCAGCAAGGATGATCCTGATGGGAAATTGAAACAGTCACAGATGTCTCAATTATATTTCTATTCTTTTCCCACAAACAAACCCTGCTGAAAACCAGAATTTTTATCCCTTCACTATATAAGAAACGAAGGACTAAAAATTTACGTCTGCCGTCTCACCTCCCTGTCACCTTCCCGGGCTTTGATGTAATGCAACCGAATGACAGCCCCTATTTAATTAAACAGATATCTGGATTAGCTCCAGCTGTGGGCCTTGCAGTCAGTCCTTGTGTGAGCAAAAAGGGGTGTAATCCCTGGCCCATAGATCATCTCTGCATGGGAATCTGCTCTCACTCAAAGCCATCCGCAGGACGCTGAAAATGATTTTTTTTTCTTGTATAAATTACTTAGAATGTGCAGCTGCCCCCACCCCATCAAGTCCTCACCTTATGAAAAGGACCAGAAAGACTAAGAGCTTGATTTGTTCTCTTCCTATAAGTACTTTTTCATCAAAAGAGACCTGCCTGTTGATGCACCCAGCATTTCTTTGTTTGCTGCAAGAAGCGCTATAGATGTGGTTTGCTGTTTAATGCAGTTTTTTTTTTCACATGCATCTCTCCAGATGGGTGTAATTTGATTCTTTGATATATACTGAACAGATTTTTTAGAAATAGCTTTTTTAGAGGCAGATTTTTGTTGCAATATGACTTCATCTTCCTTCCAAAAGGAGGTATCTTGATCTTTCTGAATGGGTTTACTCACAAAACCCATCCTTTTAATGCAGAAGGCAGCAAGAGCCTGTCTCTTACAGATTAGACCAACTACCATCAGTGGAGAGAGTAGGGACATGTCTATTTTGTTGGGTCTTGTGACAGCGGACAGAGACTCCTCAATCTGGGTAATTTGCCAACAAAGAAGCATAAAGAAAGCCCTTGAAGCTATTCAGAGGAAGGAGTGGGTAAATATGCACAAACAGGGTGGCTCAATTATTATGTACAGCTTAGAAGAGGATGAGCTGAACTCACAGATGTCCTTATTGTTTCTGCTGCGGGTTGGGGAAAGAGCATCTTCTTGCCAGAGAGAAGCCGGCGGGGGGGCGGGGAGGGTGGGCAGAAAACTTTCCAAAGATATTTTGGATTTATACAATTCTTGATGGCATCTTTAAAAAAAAACTAAAGTATCAGGCTTTCTCCAACATGTTTCTGGTACATATAATTCTGCAAGCCAAGTCAAAATTCCCACTCCACGTGGAAGGTTTTGCAACTCTGAGTGTTTTGCAGCTCTAAGCGCTGAGAGTACAGATGGGTTTGCCTTTCTAAAAGTAAATAAATAAATTAAAAGTCCACTTGGCCTGGATTCTTCTCTGATTGCTGCAACTCACCTGCCAAAGCAAATCGGAATCCGAAAGCCCAGCACTTGGAGTGCGTGGAGGTGGAACTCCCCACGGCCGCACTGCTGTGGCTTCCTGTGCTTTGGCACGGCAGTGACAGGAAAGGTGATGTAAAGTCCTTCTCCAGAGTGCTGGTTCTGAGCCCTGAGTGCACACGGGGGGAGCTTTAACAAGACAACACGTGCCTGGGCTTCAGCCCCAGACATGCTGATTTAATGGGTCTGAGTAGGGCCTGGGCGTCAGGAGTTTTTAATAGGTCCCCATCTGATTCTAATGTGCAACCAGGCTGAGTCCCACTGTCATAGAGACACCTTTTAAATATTTGACTCTGGATTTCTGTTAATATTTCATTGTCAGAACAGACCTTAACTGCTCCAGCTACAGATTTTATGCCAACAGCAAACCTTAATTCAGATAGAAAAAACTAAAGTCTAGCTCGGAGTAAGAGGTGATTGCCCTCTTCTAAGTTGGGGCAAATAGCAATGCGAAGCTTAGCTCTGATGTTAGCAGATCCTGGGCCTCGTGTAATCCGTATGAGACAGTGGTCCAAAGGGCTGCTGTATAACAGTTACTGTCTCAGCTTGTCACCATGGACTACAATGCCTGTGGCCCTGGCCCACAAGCAGCTGGCCCAAGTCTACCTTTTTGTCTTCCTAAGGACTAGTACTTTCTTAAGAGAAGAGACATCTCGTGATTTCATTACTATGAGGTAAAGGGTACAAATTGGTTACTTGAGCCCCCAGTTGGAACCCTGAAGGTTGTCATTTACCTCACCTAGTAGTCATGGGTCTCTTAATGGACTCGATCAATCAGAGGTCACAGTTGTGCCTCAGAAAAACACCAATGTATCAAATACTCTGTTCTCATCAACTAAGACTGTAATTTCAGAGACGTTTGTTTTGACCCAGGGTTTTACAATGAAAAGAACGATGGTTTGAAAATCATTAAGCCAGATTCTTGTCCTAGATCTATCACTCACCTGTTGTGTGGTGCCAGGGAAATTAAATAACAGTGATACAAACAGTGATGGTGGTGGCCAGTTAGTGAGCACGGACTAAGGATGGAGATGTATTAAGGGCTTGATGTGCTTTATCTCATTTAACTTTTACCCAAAAAACTAGTAAATGAATATTGTTATTATCCCATTTTTAAGATAAGGTTCAGATGTGTTAGGTGTGCTGTCCAAGGTCATCTAGCTCTTAATTGGCAGAAACAGGATTGAAACCCAAGTCTGCCTGGCTTCTAAACCAGTGCTCCTGACTATGATGTGAGACTTAACATGTCCTTGCTCTATTCCAGCTCAAAAAAGAATGGGTTATTTCTCAGTGATCGTCAGCTGACAGTACCATCTAATACTATTTTAAATTTTGCTGTGAGATCACTCCTCCAACCCTGAATGGAATTTGTTCAGTAGTTAGTGCTACATAAAAAACAGAAGTCTTTAGGTATTTCACATAATCATTGCCACAAATGTTCACTGAATATCTGATCCAAGCAAGGGATTAGGTGATAGAAATAAAAAATGGACAAGGTGATTCCTACACTTCAAGGGCATTCAGTTGTAGGGGAAATAACTACAGGAAGTAATATATTTTATATTTATATTGTAAAGAGAGCCATGCAAGAGGCAATGCTTTGTAAAGCAGAAACTTTTTTGTAGTGAGTAGAATCATGCCTTAGTCAGGTTCATAATTTTGTATTTTCCTGTATCAGGTGCTCCAGTCAATAATTCTAACAAGATTTTCTTGAATAAACATAACTCACACAATGATGCTTGAATCATGCATTTCATTATGCTCTCCAGTTTCCCATTTGACTCACACATTTGGGGATTTGTGTCTTGCAGAAGGGTGTTGGCAGGGCATGTTCCCTGTGTCAGCAGCATTGGTGTTAGCCTCTTTGACAAGAGTTGGAGGAAACCCAAATTCCTACCAGTGGACTCAATGCTTTGGGTTAATCAATGTGATGTATCAAGTGCCATAAATCAAACAGCCTATCCATGCCATTTGAGCACATGCTTAAAGGACCTTTTAGCCAGGAGAATTCAGGATCTCTAAGGGAATTAAATAAAAAAAAAAAAGAAGATTCTATAAGATGTGAGAGAATTGGGCAAAGTCCAGAGCTGGGGGATGACTAAAGACAGCAGGATATGGAGCCAAAATTCATATTGGTCAAGGGATTTAAGTCACATTTGGAGATAGCTACTACCAAAGAGAATATAAAAGGGAATAGGACACACAAGACATACTTCCTGTCCTAGTTTGGGTTCTCCCAAAAGCAGAGCCTGAAATAAGATCTTGGGTACAAGTAGTTTGTTTGAATTGATCCCAGGAAGTTGTAGTGAGATGGTGGGGACAAGGAGTAGAGAATGGCAAAAAGCCAATAAAATGTGTGCTAGTGAACCAGTTACTGCTCAGGGCAACTAGAGCTCAGTACCTCTGGGGGCCATTTGAGGAAGCATGAAGAAGGGGCCTCAAGAGTGTCCCACCTAAGGACAGGAATAGCGGAGCATCTACCCACTGACTCCCACGCCCCATTGTTTGAGGGTTCACCCAAGTTGTTAACTTCGCTTAGATTTCAGTGGTGATTGGGCTTTGGAGAAAGCTCCAAGGATGGAAAGCAAAGAGACCAAGTGGTTTTACTTGATATGCGACCTAGTGCATGAAGCTATCTGCCACCGCAGGGCTGAAACAAGGCCACCTGAGGAGATGAGGCCTGGAGCTCTGCAAGAGCATGCCAGATCTGCCCACTTGACAGTTTTGTCAAGGACTAGGCCCAAATTTTATCACCTCTATTTTTAATTTATACTAATAACCAGAAATATCATGCTTTAATAGACCCCAAGAAAAATAGATTAATGGCCTCTCTGTTCTCTCTTTCCTGGTTATGAAGATTAAATAGAACATTCTATTTCAAAATACCCACTCATTAAAAGGCAGACCAGTTAAGACTGTTCCAACAGAAAGCAGTTTCCTTTTGAACAGTGTAGATGATAAAACTGTTTCTTTTATACTCACTGTTCTCTTACCCTGCAAATATCAACAATTGAGACCATCTTCCTCCTGTCCAAAGATACCGAAGACTCAATTCACCAAGTTTCCACTTGTGGAAAGAAAAGATCACATCCAGATAGGCCTCCTCTACCCAGTTTAGAAGGTTTATGGTCCCACTTTCTAGTCCTGCTTTAGTAATCATGTTAAAACAATTTGCTTCTGAAAACTCATCTCTGACTCATAACACAACATGGTGGTCAGCACTCACTGACACATGGGGAAAAAGCCAGTTTTATCACACAAAACATTGCTGCTGTTTTGAGTAGTTCATTTACATTTTAAATTCCATTGGAAAAATACATATGCCTTATTTCTGCTTGGAGATGGTTTCAAAGGGTGGAATTGGGAGTAGAGGCATTGGGACAGGAGAAAACGTCTTTGCACAAAAAGAGTGCAGTTAAAATTGTATCAACATTCTTGTGATAAACTGATAAACCCCAAGCTCAGAGCGGTCAAGTTTTACATGCCTGAGCTGACATGCCAATCTGCCAGCAGTCATATGGTTCTCATATGGCGACACTCCACAGATGCCAACAGAATGTGAGAAGTTTCTGGCTCATTTCCTTTGATTTTCTTGAGTGCCGTGTTGCCTGTACACATGTACACCACATGCGTGTGGGCGTGCATGCACACACATACACACTCCTTTGTCATTTTATAATAGCACTGCTATAATCCACTCGATCCCAGTGGGTCCATTAAAATGACCTTATCCCTGCCTCTGACAAGATTCCTAATAATTCATCTACTAACCTTTAACATTGAGGTTTTTATTTTCGAAATTTCAAACCAAATGAGACTTTTCTTGTCAGGCTTCATAGAATCTTTTGAGCAAATAAATTTTGTTGAATGTCTTAGATTAGGGTTCATTTTTCACTCCTGTCAATATTTTTTAAAAATTTGGTTTCCCCAAAATGGATTTTGTAGCAAATATTTTATACTAAAAACTAATATTTCTATGTATGATTGAAAGGATACAACTACAAAAAATTAAACAATTTTGTTGTCCCCATCTCAAGACTGATATGTGCCACTGCGTTCAAAGAATCTATTGCTTTAGCTATTGTGCAATGTCGTTACATAATTTCGCATAATAAAAAATTAATTATTTGAATGCTTAAAAAATTTATTAAATATATCTCCTCATTAGGTCTATTGAATCATTGAGTTTACACCATGCATATTTCAACAGTGCAGTCTTTTAAATCAACTCAATTTACATAGAAATTCTTTGCTATTACTTTGCAAGTGGTACTGAGCAACGTAAATGGAAAATGAAATCAAAATGGCACATTCAAATAGTTATAACAAATGCAACTGTATACACAAATGAACCATGTTTCTAGCCAAACTTTATCCTCAACCCCCAGCTTTGAGCAAGAAAGGCATGTCTGTTTCAACTCTGTATTTCCTTTATTCAAACCTTAATGGCACATAAATATTTGTAACTTAATGCATACAGTATTTACAAATATAAATACAATATGGTCTACCTTTATCTTCTAGACCCTTATATGGAGTGAGCTCTTTAGGCATACTGTATATAAAATGGATGGCAGATGGCAATTGGATAAAACTAATATACTGTCTGGCTCACAAATGAAGAAAAGTATCTAATGAGTACTATCTTCCATCCCCTCCCTAAGGATGTTGCCATTACAGAAGATATGATTTCAATAAATATAAAGAATTATTTTCATTATAAACACACCACTGCCAATTTTTTTTCACAAAGCAATGTTTACATAAATATATCCCCAAAGCAAAGAGAAATACATTCAAATTTAAATTGAATTCATTCTGAAGTATATAGACACAAGATCTTTTAAAAAACTTACTTTCAGTGTTCAAATAAATGAACATCCACAAATTAGATCAAAACATCCACAATATTTCGAGAGACAAAAAAAAAGACTCTAAGAGTTTTTTGGTACTGGTTGTAATTTGCACCGAACATCAAGCTCTTTCCAATTTCTGAGTAACTTGAATTAAAATATAGCAATAGCACCTATTATCATAGAGTATTAAATTACTATGAAAATTCTCATATCTTAGAAAGAGGAGTTTAGATGTGTTCCATTTCCTTCTTCCTAAACAAGAGAAAGAAGGGTAGCATGGACATTTACACATTATTCCTACACTCATTTTAAGCTTGTCCTGTACGAAATGGTCAGTTTATAAACAATATCTTTTGAGAAGAATTATCTTCGGTCTGATTAGAGTAAAGGATAAGATGGAGATAAGGACATTAAAGAAATTGACATGAAATTTGCAATCAGTTAAATTTACTTTAGCAAAAAAAATACTGAGTAACCAATAGATGCCAAGCAATTTTTAGGTGTTGAAATACAAAGACCAATGAGACACAAAGAACTTCTTCTCAAGGAACTCACGCTTATCCACTCACTTTTGAAATTGTTAATGAACAACATTTGGATAACGAATAGAGTACAGGAGGGATACAGAACAAAGGAGACCTCCATGCTGCATACCAGTTAAAACCAGTTCTAATCTCTTTTAGTAGAAGAAACTGTACTGCACACAGCCATTTAGAACATCTTTTTATTCACACACTCTCATTTGTCAATTATTATTTCATATGTAACATTTCATAAATTCATTCTTAAATAATTCAGACTATTTGGAATTTTGTATAAAGTCTAGACTGAGATTAAACTTTTTTTTTTTTTGAGGAAGATTAGCCCTGAGCTAATACCTACCTCCAATCCTCCTCTCTTTGCTGAGGAAGACTGGCCCAGAGCTAACATCTGTGCCCATCTTCCTCTACTTTATATGTGGGACGCCTACCAAAGCATGGCTGGAAAAGTGTTGCGTAGGTCTGCACCCGTGATCTGAACCAGTGAACCCTGGGCTGCCAAAGCAGGACATGTGAATTTAACCACTGAGCCACCAGCCTGGCCCCAAGATTAAATTTCTCTTTCTTCAGGGATGGAGTATTGCAAATTCTATAAACAAAATTTTGATGGAATTATTAACTAGTTCTTAGAGAGCAAACTGATTTTAAGCACATGAGAAACATTTTACTTTCAGACAACTGATACATTCATTCCCAAACATTCTTGTCATTCAACGAAACAGCTGTCTTAAGGAAATCTATTTTCTGAGAAATCATTAGTGGGAGCCTTAATGGTTAGATAACATAATGTCATTTCCTGAAAAAACTCAATAATTTTCTTCCTTTTATTTGTGGGGATTTTTTTTGGCTTTGACTTATCTAAATGAATGATGCTTTATTGTAATTGAAGGTTAAGGTCTTTCTCTTACCCACACTAACTGGTCAATTAAATAGGACTGTCTCAGTAGTTACTCCTCTGAGGAAAAAGGCACTTGGTACCATGTAGGAAGCTAGTCAAGTGGTTTTGACCCCCAATTCCATCATTTATGATTGCTGTCACCTGGGGCAAAATACTTAATCTCTCAACCTTGATTTTCTCATCCAAAAAAAAGGGTGATAACAATTCTTATCGAATAAATTTGTTTTGAAAATTAAATGAGCATGCATGCAAGCCCCTAGAAGAGTACCTGACAAATAGTAGGCACGTAACTAACACCAGAAATTCAGATTAATTTTTATTCTCTCTGCAAGGTCAGTCAGGTTTTCTAACTAACGTTTCTTCTGGGAACAAAAATGATGTATTATTGTAGAAGTCCTGAAAAAGTAAGAAGAATTCAATAAAAAAACGAACCACACTTTTAGCCAAATTTTATATATTCTTATTTAAACATTTTTTGAACATATATTGCTCTAATTTTTCAACATTATCAATGAAATAATATTGACTACTCTGTGTGAAACAGAGAATAGCATCCTCTAATTTGAACAGCAGTAGGTAATCATATTTAACACTTTTTCAATATACTTTTAGTTTATTGTCCTGGGCAGAAAGTTATTTTGTAAAATTATTGAATGGCGCTCTTTTTAAACAAATATATTTCATTGAATTTCTTATATTACTAAATAGCCTTCTAAAAGTATGATTTTCAGTGGCTATATATTATTCTATTTTAGAAATAATACCAACCCCTTTTCCAAATTGCTCTTAAAAGAAATTTAAATTGTTTGCAGATTTTCTCCTATAAAAGTTAGTTATTTATATTCAATCATAGTAATTGTATAGCTTTAATTTTTTAACTTTTAAACGTTTAATTCATCTTAAAGCTATGTTAGAGAGCATGCATTTGATGGTTTCTTTCTGGTAAATTTCCAGAAGCAGAATTACTTAGTCAATAACAAAGGTAATGTTTTAAGTTTTTTGATATATATTGCCCAACTACTCCTAAGAAATTCTATCAATATTCATGTTTAATTATATCACCATACCTTACCCCAAAGTGTTATCATTTTTAAATTACCAATTTTACAAAATAAAATGGTGTCGAATTTATAAATTTGCATTTTCTTGATTGTTAGGTTCAACATATTTTTTCTTCTCACTTGAGTTTCATTTTTCTGTAAATATTTGTTAATGTTCTTTGTTCATTTTTCTATTGAGACATTTATTTTTACATTAATAATTTGTAAAAACTCTTTACATACTAACCTCTTAATTCTGCCACATATGTACTGCATTTTCCTCATTTTGGTTTGTCTACTCTTAAACCAGATCACACTTAAAACAAGTGTAGCTTTAAAATATTCTAAAATTTTAACTGGCAAAGTGATTATTTCTCATTCAAAATTTCTTTATTATTCTACAGATGATGTTTATAATCAATCATTTTGAACATACAATAATAGAAAAACTTCTGGAATATTGTAATTACATTGAATTTATAAATGATATGTGGATAATTAATATATTTACAATATGGACTTTTCTCTTCTTAAGAGTACATTTTTGTTTTTCTTTATTTATCTAAGTTTTCTTTTATGTACCTCAATTACTATATTGAAGTTTTCTTCAGGGAAGACTAGAATATTTGTTGTTAAATTTTTACAAGAATTTAATATTTTTGGTTGCTAATATGAATGAAGTTTTTATTCCTCTATACTACCGTGATTTAAACATTGATATATATGGAATTAGCTGATATGCAATATATATATGCCTATACTGTACATATATTTTTTCTAGCCAATCATCAAATTGAATTTATTGAATGAATTATATTGAATTCCCCCCCTTTTTCTTTTGCTTGAAGAAGATCGGCCCTGAGCTAACATCTGTGCCAATCTTCCTCTCTTTTGTATGTGGGTTGCTGCCACAGCATAGCTGACTGAGTGGTGTAGGTCTGCTGGAATCCAAACCTGTGAACCCAGGCTGCAGAAGCAGAGTGTGCAAACTTAACCACTGTACCATGGGGCCAGACTCATACTGAATTTCCTTTTAATCGCTATTAGTATTTTCAACAACTCTTTGACTATCCCAGTAGGTCAGATGTATCATCTACAATTAGTAGTAACATACGTTTCTTGTTTTATTATCTTTTCATATTTATCAGAACATCTAGAACATTGTTACATGAGAGTGATGATGGTGATGATTTTTCCCATTTTAATGTTTCAACGCTGAGTATAATTTTGCTGTTGAATAGAGATAGATTTTTAAAGAAATTAAAGAAGTGTGTATCTATTCCTACTTGACTGAGGAATATATAACACAAATACAACAGCTTTTATTCAATTAATTTTTGTCATCTATCACAATGGTGATAGACGTTCTCCATCTTTCTAAATTTGACCAATAAGTCAAATTTTCTCCTTTGATGTATTGATATTATTAATTACCATAACAAATGACCTAATATTGAAACATTCTTACATCTTTAAAATGAATCTTACTCGATCATGATGACAAATTGTTTTCTTAATTTATATTGAATTTCCTTGCTGTTATCATTATTCTGATTCACTAATTTCTACTCATATATTTATTAATTCCTTCTTCTTGACTTCCCTATAGTTATATTTTCATAGATATATGGAATATTTATTTATTTAGCAAATATTTCAATTCAATTATAAATTCATTCATTTTAATTCTTTTCTCTGTATTAATGTTATGGAATTACCTCTAAATGCACTTTTAAAAATCTCTATAATATTTGTAAGTATGATTCATTTAAATTATTTCTAAGCAAATCATAATCGCAAAACTTTTCATTTCTTCTTAGATCTATGAATGAGAATGTTTTAAAATTGCCACATGTTTGGAATTTTACTATTCAGTTCTGGTTTTACTGCTGAGTTATTAAAAATTATATAATATTTTTCCTTCTTCTTCTCCCCAAAGTCCCCCAGTACATAGTCGTATATTCTAGTTGTGAGTGCCTCTGGTTGTGCTATGTGGGATGCTGCCTCAACATGGCCTGATGAGCGGTGCCACGTCCACACCCAGGATCCCAGCTGGTGAAAGCCTCAGCCGCTGAAGCAGAGCAAGCAAATTTAACCACTCGGCCATGGGACCAGCCCCTAAAAATTATATAATTTTTCGCTCAGAATTTTTTATGTTTCCTGTGCCTTAACACATAGTCAACTTTTGCAAAGTAGACAAGTAAAGAAAATTTATATTTTCATTTTGCATGGTTCAAAATTACATGAGTTATATAAAATCCACATTATTAATGGTTTTATTCCATTCTTATTCTTATTACCTACTAAATCTTGAAGAGCATCAAAATTCCTAACAATTTTTGGTTTTCAG
The DNA here is from genome assembly GCF_041296265.1 of Equus caballus. NCBI lineage: Eukaryota > Metazoa > Chordata > Mammalia > Perissodactyla > Equidae > Equus > Equus caballus. The sequence goes on along the minus strand of NC_091692.1, from coordinate 19,941,923 downwards.
TTGATTTGGATTACATTTATAACTGTTTTTAATAGATGTTGGTGATTTTCTCATGATAAAAAGCTTCAAGACTTTTATCTTGTTTATGGGTTATGCTTTCACCAATTTAGAAAAAGACTCTCTTTGTTCTATTTAATGTTTCCCTTGAATTCTGCTTGGTATGATATTGACACTTTGAGCACTGGAGAATTTTGAATACATTTTCCTGAGGAATATTTGCCATGATTTTAACATTAGCCTGTTGAAATCCCTGGATCTTAGATCTATCTCTTATATGTTGCACATGGATAGATGTTGGTTTTTCGCACAGTATGAATACAGCTGTCCTCTGCAAAAAAGAGGTTGACCTGTTTACATTCACAGACATCATTTTACTTAACCTTATTTTATGATTTTTAGGTATTTTTAGCTTATATTCTATTTCAATTGTTTTCTGTAATTTTCCACATGGAATGTTTTTCTTTTTTAGTAATTAGGGAAAACACAGGCTGCTTTAAATTATATTACTAGACATTGTTACTTTAAAATATTTGAACTTATATTGCTCTAACTTTTAATATTCATAGTAAAATATTACTGACTGCCCCATATATAACAGAAAATTAGCCTATTGTGTTTTTCCTTTCTTCCAGTTTCCTTTTCAAGCTTCTTGAAATGTTTGGCATACTGAAATTTAAGGCTCAGGTATTATTGCCAAGTTGTTCTTTACATTATGTATCTTCTCTTCAAGCTCCATTTATGGTAACTATATTCTACTTTCTAAACATATTTATGACATTTTTGGACTAATTAATATTTAAATGTTTTCAGTGCTATCAACCATGTCTTTCCTGCCATGATTTCCCTAAGTGTGATTCATATCTTGGTTGCAATATATCTTAAAATAATACAAGTGGTATAGTTTCTGAGCTCTCGACTATCTAAGGGTGTCCATTAGGTACCATTACACATGATTTACAACATGTTGAATGTAGAATTCCTGGGTAATAGATATTTTACCTGAAGTGTAAAGATATTACTCTACATATCATCTAGTTTTTCATATTGCAGAAGAGAATTCCTGTGGTCAGAGCGATTTCTTTGTGGTAGGCATCATTTTTTTTCTGGTGTGTTTTTAATTAAACTTCTTTGTTCTTAAAAGTCTAAGCAGGATGCTTGGACATATTCAGGTCCTGGGATTTTGCAGAGTATATTGTCAGGCCTGTCAACCTGTAGGGCTTTCATCTCAGGAGAGTTGCCTCTATTGTATATATTGACAGTTTGTTGGTTTTTAATCATTCATTCTCTGTATTAAGCATCTTCTTGTCTCCATTTTTATCTCTTTTTATTTTTATTCTCTATTCTGGAAGAATGAAATATTAAGGAGTATCAATTTGGCTCCTCACTACTTCAACTTTGGTATTATTTCTGCTATTTTCAATTTCAATACTGTCTTTCCTATAGTCATCTTTTCAACATAATCATCCAGCTCCCTTTTATTTCTGCTTGTTTTAGTCAGTCTACATTTTCACATCAATTGGCCATCCTATCATCTCATCTTTCGTTTCTTGTTTTAAAAGGATCATGTTTTCTTGAATTTTATTAAGTACACAAAGTTGTGTTTTCTATACATTACATGTTTCTCTCTGTGCATTTGTTTGAAAGTGTTCTTCTTTGGTTCTTAAGTGCCATGTTTTCTTCTTTGTGTGTTGCTGAATCTTTTTGTAGACCCAGTTTCTCGATATGTGTGTGTGTGTGAGCATGCGCATGTGTGCATGTGTGTATGTGCATGCATGTGTTTAGCAAATTGTTGTTTGGTTTTGAATGATGAGCATATCCTGAGCACCCTATCTTGGTCTGGTACTACATAGGAAGAGGGTGAGTGAATCTCTCTGAGATGTCCTTACTCACCCTTGGAATGCTATGGGCATCCTCTCAGATCTCAAGCTGGAAGGCAGTTTGAGGTAAATTTCCATTATCAGTTCAGTGATCTAGCAATTTGAGGTGAGTGGGAAAAGGAGTCTTGTATATAAACCTTGCAGGGAAGTTTTTACTTTCTGTATTTTCTATGTTTAGCGGAGCAGCTGCACGAGAGACATAGATCATCTTTCCAGATCTGAGCTATTTCTTAGGTGGGAGGGGCAGGCTTTATCAAGGCACACAGTTTGACCGCATTATTCTTCTTCCTAGGGCTCCTGATTGCCACTCCCAAGAGAAACCTCACTGACTTTCTGTAATTGTGTACAGCCTGGTATTCCCTCCCCCAGAACCGACCTTGGGCAAATTACTTAACCTCTCTCTGTTAAAATAATAGTTACTATCTTGTTGGGTTGTTGTAAGAATTAAATGGTTTTATACATATAAAGCTCTGAGAACCATGCCTGACACATAGCATACACTCAATAAGGATTAACTGAGTGGGGACCCTAGCCAAATGTAACAAGGTACCCAAAGCCCCTGCTGAAGGCTGAATGGGAAGCCAGGACTGTCATCCCCACCATGAAGTAACAATCTCACCGCCCATGATGTCAGTGAGCCTGGACTTTGCTCTCGCCCAGAAGTAATGAGGTGCCCTCCCCATACCCACTGGGATAGTGTCAGAAGAGGCCTAGAGGAGAATCGGGACTCTCATTACCACTCAGTAATGAGGCCACCCCTTCCCGCGGTGTCAGTGGAGGCCACATGGGGAGCAGTGATGAGGCACTCTTGTCCTTCCCTGCTGGGGAGGTATCAATGGAGGCCAAATGGGGCCCAAACTCTCCTGCCGACTCAGCAGTAAGGAGAAGCCTACATCCTTGGGTGTCAATAGAAGCCGAGTGGAAAATCTGGACTTCTAGCCCCACGTGGCCATCACGAGGCAGGGCTCTTCCCCCATTTCCCCTGTGAGAGCAGTGATGGAGGAAGTGAGCTGAAATAGAAGATTTAAATTAGATCCAGAGCCTCATAATATAATACCAAAAGTCCACATCTCCATCAAAATCACTGGTCGCACCAAGAACCAGGACGATCTCAAATTGAATCAGTAGAATTAATTGAATCAATAGATACCAATATGAGACGACAGAGACGTTAGAATTATCTGACGAAGATTTTAAAGCAGCCGTGAAAAATATGCTTCATCGAGCAATTAGGAGCATGCTTGAAACAAGTGAAAAAATAGATTCTCAGCTAAGAGCTAGAAAATTCACAGCAAAGAAATAGTAAATGTAAAAATGAACTAAATGGAAATTTTAGAACCTCAAAGACAATAACTAAAATAACAACCTCAGTGGATGGACACAACTGCAGAATGGAGGGGACAGAACAACAACAAGAACATGCACCAGAAGATAGAAAAATAGATATCGCCCAACCTGAGCAACAGAAAAAAATAGGCTAAAAAAGAATAAACAGTGGGACTATAACAAAAGATCTAACATTCTAGTCATTGAAATCCTAGAAAGAGTGGAGAAAGAGGACAGGCTGAAAAAGTATATATCAAAGATATACTGGGTGAAACCTTTCCAAATTTGGAAAAAATATAAACCCACAGATTCAAGAATCTGAGAAAAATCACAAAATAGATGAATCCAAGGAATCTGCACCAACACATGTCATGGTCAAACATCTGAGAACTAAAGGCAAAGAAAAACAAGCTCAATAGCAGCAAGAGAGAAATGGCAACTTACCTGCAAGATAAAAACAATTCAAATGAGAGCAAATTTCTCATCAGAAATCAGGGAGACCAGAAGGAAGTGGCACAACATTTTTCAAGTGCTAAAAGAAAAGAATTTTCAACCCCTAATTCTATATCCAGAAGTTATAACCTTCAGGAATGAAGGGGAAATCAAGACATTATCGGATGAAAGAAAACTAAGATAATTTATCATCAGGATTCCTAACATAAAAGAAGGGCTAGAAAAAGTTCTCCGAACAGAATGTTAATGATAAGTAAGAAATCTTAGAACATCAAGAAGAAAGAAAGAATGTGGCAAGCAAACATATGAGTAAATACAGTCTGCTTGCCTTCTCCTCTTAAGTCTTATGAATTACGTTTGATGGTTGATGCAAAAATTATAACAGTGTTGGGGCTGGCCTGGTGGCATAGTCATTAAGTTCACGTGCTCCTCTCCAGTTCAGATCCTGGGCAGGGTTCACCAGTTCAGATCCTGGGCGCGGACCTATGCACCTTTTACCAAGCCATGCTGTGGCAGGCGTCCCACATATAAAATAGAGGAAGATGGGCACAGATGTTAGGTCAGGGCCAATCTTCCTCAGCAAAAAGAGGAAGATTGGCAGAGGATGTTAGCACGGGGCTAATCTTCCTCAAAAAAAAATTATAACACTGTCTGATGTGGTTATAAATGTGTGCAGAGGAAATATTTAAAACAGTTATATTCTGAGTGGCAGAGAGTGAACTCACATAAAGGGAAGTAAGGTTTCTGTACACTTGAACTGGTAAAATGATGACAAGAGTAGACTAAGATAAGTTGTGCATATATAATGTAATGTCTAAAGCAACCACTAAAAGAGCTATACAAATAGATACAGTCCAAAACACTGTAATTAGTAAAAGTAGAATTCTGAAAAATGTTTAAGTAACCCAATGGGAAGGCAAAAAAAAAAAAAAAAAAGAAAAGAGAATGAAAAGCAGAGAGAAAAAATAAAACAGAAACAAAGAAATTCACTGACTTAAGCCCTAATTTATCTATATTTACATTGAGTGTATATGGTCTAAATACACCAATTAAAAGACAGATATTGGTAATGTGGATTAAAAACATGACCCACTACATGCTCTCTACAAGAAACTCGCTTTGAAAAGATGAATAAAATTAACATATTTAGCAAGACTGACAAGGAAAAAAAAGAGAAGACTCAAACATACCGATGTATTGATGTGTACCAATGTACCAAAGGTACCAATATTAGGAACAAAGCAGGGCTATCCCTAAGAATGTGCAGCTGTCAAAGGAAATTGAATTTATAATTTAAAATCTCCCAGAAAAGAAATCTCCAGACCCAGATGGCTTAGCTGGAGAATTCTACCAAACATTTAAAGAAGAATGAATGCCAATTCTACACAATTTCTTCCAGAAAAATAGAAGAGGAGGAAACACTTCCCAAGGCATTTTATGAAGTTATTATTACCTGATACCAAAACCAGATAAAGACCATACAAAAAAAGAAAATCACAAATCAATATCCTTCATGAATATTGAACAATTGTCTTTTAAAAATATGAGCAAATAGAATTCAGTGATTTATTAAAAGAATTACATACCATGACAAAGTAGAATTTATTCCAGAGATGCCAGGCTGGTTCAGTATTTGCAAAGCAATCAATACGGTCCACTATATTAACAGTCTAAAGAAGAAAAATCTCATGATCATTTCAACCGATGCAAATAAATAATTTGACAAAATCAAAATCTATTCATTATAAAAATCCTCAGAAAAATAGAAATAGTGAAGAACTTCCCCATCTCCATTAAGAGCATCTTTGAGATACATATAGCTAACATTAAACTTAAGGGTAATAGATTGGATCTTTCTTCCTTAGATAAGAAACAAGGCAAGACTGTCTACTCTCACTTCTCTTTTTCAACATAATGCCGGAAATTCTAGCCAGTGCATTGGAGGCAAGAAAAGGCATACAAATCAGAAAAAAAAAGAAACAAAACTGTATCTATTTTCAGATGACATAATTGTTCACATAGAAAATTCCAAGGTGTCTACAAAAACTCTTAGAACTAATAAGTGATTTCAGAAGGTCACAAGATAAAAGATAAACATATAAATATCAATTGTCTCTCTATGTACTAGCAATGAACACGTGGACAGTAAAGTTAAAAACCTAATACCACTTTTTGTGTGTGTGTGAGGAAGATTGGTCCTGAGTTAACATCCGTTGCCAATCTTCCTCTGTTTTGCTTGAGGAAGATTGTTGCTGAGCTAACAGCTGTGCCAATCTTCCTCTATTTTATGTGAGATGCCACCACAGTGTGGCCTGACAGGCAGTGCTAGGTCTGTGCCCAGGATCTGAACCTGCTAACCCTGTGCTGCTCGCGAACTTAACCACTAAGCCACCAGGCTGCCCCGATACCACTTTTAATTGCTAATAAAAATGAGACATTTAGGTATGAATCTACCGAACACAGGACTTGAATGTTGAAAACTACACAACACTGATGAAAGAAATTAAAGAAGATCTAAATAATGGAGAAATAGACCATGTTCCTGAAGGGGAAGACTCAACATAGTAAAGATGTCAATTATCCCCAAACTGATATAAGGATTTAATGCAATTTCTACCAGTATCTGAGCAAGATTTTTTGTAGATATAGGGAAGATTATTCCAAAATTTATATGGGAAGGCAAAGGAACTAGAATATCTAAAATAATTTTGAAAAAGAAGAATAAAGTGGGAGAAGGCAGTCTACCTAATTTTAAGACATCATATAGCTATAGTAATTAAGACTATGTTGTGTTGGTGGAGGAATAGACACATAGATTAATGGAAAAGAAGAGAAAACCCAGAAGGAGACCCACACAAATATGTCTAACTGATTTTTGACAAAGATGCAAAACCAATTCAATGGAAGAAAGCCTTTCAGTAAAGCCGCTGGAGCAAATGGACATCAATAGGTAAGAAAATAAAACAGAAACTCAACCTAAGTCTCACACCTCATACAAAAATTAATTCATAAAGCCATAAATCTTTTTGAAAAAAAATATTGGAGAAAATCTGTGAGATTTAGGACTAGACAAAGAGTTTATGGACTAACACCAAAGCACAATCCATAAAAGGAAAAAATGACAAACTAGACTTCATCAACAACAAAAACGTGTTCTGTGAAACATCCTGTTAAGAAGCTGAAGAGATAAGCAAGATATGGGAGAAAATATTTGCAAACCACGTATCCAACAATAGACTAGTATCTAGAACATATAAAGAACTCTCAAAACTCAACAGTAAAAAACAAATAATCTAATTACAAAATAGGCAAAACACGGTAAGAGACATTTCCTCAAGAGGACATACAGATAGAAAATTAGTACATGAAAAGATCTTCAAAATAATTTGCCATTAGGCAAATGCAAATTAATGCCACAGTGAGACATTACTACACAGTCATCGGAATGAATAAAACAAGAAATAGCAACAATATCAAACGCTAGAAACGATGTGGAGAACTGAAGAAACATTGGTGAAGGGAATGTAAAATGGTAAAGCCATTCTAGGAAACAGTTTGGCACTTTGTTCAAAAAGCTAAATACGTACCTAGCATATGACCCAGCAATTGCAATCCTGGATGTTCAAAAAAAAAATAGAGAGACTTATGTTAACACAAAAAACCTATACATAAATGTTTAAAGCAACTTTATTCCTAATAGCCCAAAAATGCAAATAATCCAGATGTCCTTCAACAAGTGAATGGTTACACAAGCTGTAGTTTATCCACACCATGGAAGAGTACTGAACAGCAAAAAGGAATGGCCTGTTGATAGACCTCACAACCTGGAGGAATCTCCAGAGCATTATGTTAAATGAAAAAAGCCAATCTCAGCTACAAACTGTATGATTCCATTTATCTAACATTCTTCAAATGACAAAACTGTACACATCAACAACGGAATAGTGGTGACCCAGTTAAGAAGAGGGCGAAAGGGAAATGGACGTGGCTAAAAAAAGGGCAAAATGAGGGATCCTGTGGTGATGGAATTGTTCTGTATCTTGACCGCATCATTGTCAACATCCTGGTTGCGATGTGCTATAGTTTTGCAAGTGTTGCCACTGGGAGAAACTGGGTAAATGATGCATAGGATCTCTCTGTATTATTTCTTACAACTGCATGCGAATCTACACTTATCTTAAAATAAAAAGTTTATTTAAAAAAACAAACTAAACCTCCCCTCCTTGAAAGGACACTACAATTTTAAACAAATAGAGTTTATGTTTTAGAATCTCACATGACCACACAAAATCAGGGAAACTTAACATCATAATGACAAATATCAAAGAATGTTACATGTAGATAATTTTAACAAAGTACTGATAAATATGCACACGTATCAATTCAAGGCAACTATCCTGCAATGTCTTTGGGTGTTTGCAGTTATGGGGTGCTAGGAAATGTGCATTTGTTTTAATTTGGGGCAATGATTCAGAGCTCTCCACTCTAAATGTTTTTTAGAGCCTGTGTTCCAGCCATTAGGTTAGATAATTGGCTGAGTCATGATATCAAATGAATATAAAGTAGCTCAGGTATAATCATGTGTTAAAAATATATATGGACCTCCTTAGGCAGATGTCACTGTGTACACAAGTGTATGAGCACGTAATTTGCATTTTAATTTGATATATAAAACTTTCATCATCACAATTCTCCATCTCTTTTAAAATAAAAGACGTATTTGCAGCTCTGGACTTGTGTAACTGAATTTGTTAATCAACATTGAGTATTGGTAGGAAAAAGTAGAAAGAATGGCAAGTGATCCAGCAGTATCATTCCAAAAATGTTACTTTTTTAATGTAGTGCAGAGCAATCATAGGTAAACTACACAAAGAGGGTCACTTGATTTTGCTCAGGCAGAAGGGGAATGCATAGAGATGTAGTCCTGATAAACTATGTGGAGAGAAAAGACATTTTAAATTGTGTGAAAAAAGACATAGAGGAGTCTTCACAACTGGGAATTCTCAAATAAAATATCAAGTGTTTAAAAGAAGTATAAAGCAAATAGTTAAAGGCTTTGATACCATTGCCAGAAAAGGCAAAGAAAGACAGAAAGAGAAACTGTCTAAAAGGAACACTTCAGGAGCTTTAAGCTACCATTTATTAAATGTGAAAACAAAAAACATCATATTTAAAAGAGAAAAAAGTGATAGTTAAATATATGTCTTCCTTAAATCTTGTTTTTTTTAAAAAATATTAGTAAGATAAAAAAGTAATAAATAGTAATGTATTCTAGATAGAAGTATTCCCATAAAAAATTGTATGTATGATTTTATGCAATTATTTCCATTAAAATTCTCTTCTTTTGTTTAAGATAACAAGCTTAACTGCATCATGTGCTTAGAAAGCATACTACTTATTTTTAGAGAAAGTCTTATCCATTGACAAACACTGTCATAAGGCATTTCATAATTACCAGCTAATTAAAGGTATATAATCAGCACCTAAATTACATACATAGTTTCAGTGGGAATTAATCAGTTTATAGCCATTCACACTTTTCAAATTTGAAATATTTGATGAATTCTTAGCATGTGTCACAAATTTGTGTCTGATACATAATTACATTTTGCTTTTTCCCCCCTGTCTCATGAGAGGTAGTGGAGAAGGCAACAGATCCTATTTCTATCACATTCTTTCATTTCTTTATATTATCTTTTTCCTCCTAAATACAAATGTATGCAGCTTTTCTTTCTAAATTGTACATTTCATTTATCATACTATTTTTCTGTCCTCTGGCAGAATCCTGCAAATAAATGGTAATGATGGTATTTATAGACATCCAGGTAAAAATGGAACCATGCTTGAAACATTTTTTCTCAACCTCCCATTAAAACACCCGTGAAGATATCGAAAAAACAAAAACTGGCAACTGCATCAGACACTAACTGTAAGAGAAGATGACACATCAAGGCCCAGGTGGAATGTGCACTAATTGCAATGTTGATTAAGATGACTCTATCAACATAGTTCCGGACTATAGACCATCACGTACTCAGGTCTCTGAATCAAGCAGAACAGTTCACTTTGAAGGAGTTAGGGAAACCATTTTAACATGCCTCCAGATTGTTCAAAGAACTGGAAACTGTGTCTGACTATCTAGCTGGATCACAAAATTCTACAGCTGAATCAGAAGATCCAACCTTAATCCAGGAGATGCATTAGAATAATGCCAACTGGCCACTGTAAATTTCACCAACTTGGACTCTAGGTTTAAATCTGAGGGGGAAAATAGTCTAGCACAGTTTATAGTGAAGGAATTTAGACTATTCTACCCTGTCTATCGGAAACTCCAGAAATAAATAGAGCTTTTCCCTTTCGGCATCTATAAACAGAAAAGAAAACTTACCCTCTTTGTAGAGACATACAGCGAAGGAATCATTGCTCTGAGTTCAAAGGATCATATTTGATTCTTTTCTTTCAAAAAAAGATGAGAATTTTAGAAGAAATCTGATTAATGTCCTCAAAAATTACAAGAGAATATGAACCATGTAGAAAAAAACACAAGAAAGCATAAACGAAAAAAATGTCATGAAAAAGAGATTAAGTGAGCTAGCTGAAGTGTTATGCAGATTTTAAAATATAGTTGCAGATAGGATATATAAAAATATAATATGTAGGCTTTGGTTCATAAACTTTTTTTTAGATAACTGGGAACGTTTGATTATGTATTAGGTATTGGATGATATTAAGGAATAATTGTTAATGCTATGTGTACATTATGAACATATAAATTTGCCATATTTTTAAGAGATGTATAACAAAGTACAAAGAGGTGAAACAGCATGATGCCTGGGATTTGTTTTAAAATACTTCTGCAAAGAAATAAACATTAGAGAAATAGACATATGACGTGAATGTGGTGAAATCTAAATTTTTGCAGACAAGTGGTGGGTTGTGCACATGCAGATGCTGAGGTAGAGTTGGAGGACAGATGTTTCTTGGGGATAACTCCTGTGAAAGATAAAGGAGGAGGAAGCAGGGTTAGTCAGGGAAAGGCTGGGGGCCACAATACACATCTGCCTCGTGTGAGAGAATAGGCAGGAGGAGGCAGAGTTGAGCAGGAGAGCCTCAGACTGTGATGCAGATCTGACAGGGCTGGCCAACCCAATGAGTGAGCTCCCATTCAAGCGTCCTGCACTAGGAGAAATGGCCAGGCCCTCACGCCCCTGCTGTGCTCACTCACTGGCTGGAGGCTGCCTCAGGGGAGAGAGAGCTTGGTGTGGATGCTGCAGCAAATCCCGAAAGTGCTGCATCTGGAGACTCAGTTAATTGCTCTCCTCGCAGCTGAAGTGCAGGTTCCTTCTCCATCAAAGATCCAAGCAGCTCATCAACCTGGCTACATTGCTGTGCAAAAGCCATTACATGTTATTGTGCTATTCTTTCTTCTTTTAGTATTTTGGAAATTTTCATTTAAAAGGTTCAAAAATAATAGCAGAATTAAAATATACTTTGGAGGCAAGAAAGCATAGAATTGACACTGCAGACAATTAAATCAGCGATAGAAGACAAACTTGGGATACTCACCCAGAAACGAGAAGAAAACCCTGAAACAAAAACACCTCTGAGAGAAGGTAATTGTTCTACAGGACAGAAAACCACCAGAGAAAGGATGCGTGCCATCAGCACAGAAATGATCAGCATAGATATTCATAGACTTCATATCTCATTGGAAGAATTTACAAGCCAAAGAGTGATTTGAGCCCCAAGAAAAATGAATGAAAAAAGCACACTCAGAATATAGCGAAACTTGCCTTTTACGGTTGTTTTTACAAAGAAAATATGGCTCATTTATTCCTTTAAAATTATCTTCCCTTTCTCACAATTCACTATGTAGTACAGTAAATTTAGTCCAATCTGGTGAAAAGCAAATCTGATTCACTTAGTTGAACAGTCTTTTTTAGGTTTAATTCACTTACTTTGGAACAGATTCTTTCCAGATTCTTCCCCTGCCCACCGCTCCACCTGCTACCTCAACAGGGGCTTCTCTGTTCCTACAGCTGAGAAGCACTTTTGGGATCCACCTAGTTTCCTCTCATTCTTTCCGGCTCTGGAGTGATAGCCTTCATCTGCTTGGTTGCTTTTACCCCGCTGGTGACGTGGCTGAAGTTAGGGGCCAACGAATGCATGGTTAGATGGGCTGGGCTTCTTGGTTCTCCTGCCTGCATCTCACCTCAGCCAGAGAATCTCTCAAATTCCCCGGCGTGCTGCTAGGGCCAATGTTTTCTGCATGTCCTCTTACCCTTTGCCACAACAGGCCCCAAGGTCTCAACTTGGTTACATTCTGACCACCCCCGACCACACCCCAGCAACCTGTGGGAATTCCAGATTCTGCTCACACTTTGCAGGTGCTCAGGCCTCTGCTGCCTGCCTGCACTGTGCCGCTGACTTCTGTGGAATGAGGAAGTGCCTCATTTGGAGTGACCACCTGTGAGGCAGTGTCCTGCAGGAGTCCCCAACAATGCCCCTGTCCTCTGCGTGCTCCTCACTCTGCCCAGCACACTCACTGTGGTCAGCACCCATGGGCCTCCCCCGTTGCTGCCTTACTTCCCCTTTCCCTGAACAAAGAGGAATCTTGAGGCATCACGTTGGGCAAATTACAAAGGACCCAAAATAAGGCTTTCCTCAGGCTTCTCCTTCTCGACACAAATAGGAGCAAATTTTTGATCGAAGAATTAGATATCAAGTCAAGCTGTCATGTGCAAAAACGACATGGACATTCTCAGATAAGGAAGGGCTTAGAAAATGAAGCCCCGTGGACAACCAGAAGAGGAGATATGCCAGTGCATCTGAAAGATGTCCGTAAATCAAGAAGGCAAAGTCCGATTATGTCAGAGGTGAGCACTGGACTAGATTCAATGCATACTGTAAATTATAAATGGCAATTATAAATATATAACAACAGAATACAAGTGCCAGAGGAACTTCAAAGTGAGAGGTATTAAACTGTATAATAATGTGATGGAACTATGATTCCAGATAAAATTTAAAAAGCTTGTGAAGGGCTTGGGGTAGTGAGGAGATGAGCCACATTGCCTCATAAGCTTTGAGGAAAGTTTTTATTTCTGTGCAAAGAAATTTAGGCAACTTTTAAATTCTCAAAAAAGAAATCAGATTAAGAGCAAGTGGTCAAGGGTTACTGGATCAGTAAATTGGAATGTCTTAAATATATGTATTTATAGGCTGGCTTGCAAAGTCTATTCACTGATGTAAATTGGTGTTGATTGAGTGAACAGCTTTAAAACTGGCTTTGGTGACTACTCGTTGCCATAGCTACAGAACAATCGGTCTTCTCCTAAGTTTGCAGGGACTGCTTTATTTTGCTTCCCTTTTCGTCATCGTTCAGACAACACCGCATGAGAGATTATGAGTGAGGGGTCAGGTCTGCACCCCAGGGGAAGAATTCTTCTTAAAGATAAGGCTTTGTTTACAGACATCTGGTTTTTAGTTGGAGAGTTGATCAATGTGACTTTACTCTGCTTGTGCCTGAATCATTTGCAGAATTGTTTGTCAGGACAGTGACCCCCAAGAAGCATTTAAGATTCTATGCAACATGGGGCCGGCCCTGTGGCACAGCGGTTACGTGCACATGTCCGCTTCAGTGGCCCGGGGTTTGCCAATTCGGATCCCGGGTGCGGACATGGCACCGCTTGGCATGCTATGCTGTGTGTGGTAGGCGTCGCACATATAAAGTAGAGGGAGATGGGCATGGGTGTTAGTTCAGGGCCAGTCTTCCTCAGCAAAGAGAGGAGGATTGGCAGTAGTTAGCTCAGGGCTAATCTTCCTAAAAAAAAAAGATTCTATGCAATAGACATTGAACAATAGAAAGACAAATAAGTAGCAGTTTTATATTTTAAAAAGAGGGGCAAAGATAAGTCCCAACAATTCCCTGTGTCTATGTGAAATAGCCAGATTGTCTTTTTCTTTAGCATAGCTATGGATTGTTTTTTCTCATGTGTAGTGTTAATTCAGGCAGCAATAGTGCAGATTCCACCCTAGTTGGCCAAAAGAAAAGCTATAGATTTTATTATCCATAACTACTTTAGCTAAGGAATTTAAACCGGTCTGTTATATCTTCAGGCTGTGCTTTTTACTATGCCAGCAAATATGAGGTAACAAATTTTTGATGACCAACTCAAATGGTTTAACTCCTAAGGATGGAGTTACTGTCATCAGAAATCTCTTCCTAAAAAGAGGGATGGGGTTTTCTGTCCATTTGGACTCTCTGTAGAGAGATCTAGCCCGCTGAGGGCTGCGTAGTCAATCCTCTGGAATGACTTCACTCAAGGGTTGACAAACGGTGGCCTGCAGGCCAAATCCAGATCCCCAAATGTTTTTATATTTTTAAAAATCTGTTAAAAAAAAGAACGGGTAACAGACTGTATACGGCTCGCAACACCTAAAATATTTACTGTCTTCCCTTTACAGAAAATGTTTGCCAACTCCTGACCTAACTAATAGCCATATTAATTCAAGGACATTTTACTTAAAGCCCAGACTTAGGCAAGTCATTATCAGCAAGGGGAACATGACAGAGTAAGTGAGAAGTGCAGTAACTTTAAACTGGTAAAGAAGTTCAATGAAAATTATAATAAACAACAGTATGCAAAGGTGAGTGTGACATGTAGAAGAATCTTGTTCCAGTGGTCTTGGACAGGAGCTTTCTACTCCATTTGACTATCAGCTTGTCCCAAGGCTCTTGTGTCAGCCATCAAGCTTTGATGAGCGTCTACTTCTTGAGACTCTGGAGGACTTCTGTTTAGGCTCTTTCATGATTGTAACTTTCCATGTTTGTTAAATTCCTTTTCATTTTTCAATAGGATTGGGAGTAGTGGAGACAGATTTCTGAGTAAGAAGTGGAAGCTTGTGTAATTTAAACACATGAACACAGTCCCCCTCCATATCCATGGGTTTCAGATTTGAATCCAGGGATGTTAAACTCGAGAATACAGAGAGTGAACTGCGTTCATTGTGCTACACCATTTTATCTAAGGAGCTTGAGCATCCCTGGATTTTGGTGTCTGTGGGGGGTTCCTGGAACCAATTCCACCCCACCCCCTTACCAAGAGATGACTCTACAGGTTTCCCCCACCATCTGAAAGTTTGCTTTAGGCGACTTCACTTTTACGAAAGACCTATATTAGTACCTGTGCTTGCTAACCAAAAGAGATCCAAGGAGGATTTTCGCTTTTACAAAAAAGGTGAGAGCCAGCCCTGATGGCTGAGTGGTTCAAGTTCAGCACCCTCTACTTAAGCAGCCTGGGCCAGTTCCCATGTGCGGAACGACATCACTCATCTGTCAGTAACCATGCTGTGGTGGCAGCTCACATAGAAGAACTAGAAGGACCTACAACTAGAATATACAACTACATACTGGGGCTTTAGGGAGGGGGGAAAACGGTGACAAGTGAAAATAGCATTCAGTGTTTGTTTCGCAGGCTGAGTCGAGCTCTTTATAGAGGCTTAATGGTCAAACCTACCATCGTAATTCAAGCCTTTCACATCAGCCCTACCAGACGACAAACCTTGACCTTCGACACAGAGGCAGGCAGACATAGATGAAGGTGTAGACATTAGTGACCTGTCTGCCCTGAGGGATTCAGACAATGAGATGTTAATAGATGACCTCTTCCTCTCTCTTCTACACCGGAGTCTCCTGTAACTCCCACCACACCAAACTCCAATGACTCAGCCTCACACACCACCATCACCACCACCACCTCTCAGCCTTCCTGTGTGCTCACTGTCTTCCTGATTCTGGTAAGTGAAACTACACTGTACATACATGTTTTCTACTTTATATAGGTAGTGTATTTATCATGTCATTCCTGCTTTTACTGTATGTTAGTGTTATTTTAAGTTTGATGTGTTATATGGTATGATTTGGCAGATAATTTTTTGGGTCTGGGAATGCTCAAAAATGTTTCCCGTAAAATTAATGATACTTGCTTCTTCACTTTATGTCATTTTGGCTTACGAAAGGTTTCATAGGAACACTCTACTCTCAGTTAGCAGGGGAAACCTGTAACTGTGTCAGTTAGATGTGCCCCACCTAACTGTACCAGTAAGATGGAATGTCTAAGTATGAAACACAAAAGCCAATAGCATTTTAGCTATTGTTGAGTGTCATGTTTTCAATAAAAAAGTGCCTAGATTCATTCAGAAAAGTTTGCTATTAGTAGTAGATATTTAGAACCCATAGAGGAAGGCAACTGCGTAAAATCTACTTGGAAGTATCCAAAGGATGCTTTGGGCATGGAACCAGCCCACGCTCTGCCTCTACAGCTTTTCTAGGCTAATTTAGCTACAGATACAGCCTGAACTGGCTATGTCCTCTGCTATCGTGCAAAAACGTCCCAAACAGCATTTAATATTGTAGCAAATTTGCCCATATGTAATGTTTTGTTTCATGGAAGGTTTTTTTAAATGTATATTTATTTTATTTGGTATTTCCAAGTGGCTCTTCAGATTTTCCCAGACAAAGTACTCTTATAAATCATACAACTTAATCATTTCTAGAGTTTCTTTTCAGAGTTTAGAAGGCTGTATTCTGTGTATTTCTGATGGAATAATCCTTGAACTTCTCCAGGGACTTATTATTTTTGTTGTTGTTTTAAATGAAGCCCTTGTATAGCGACTCCACTCAAAATAGTTCATTTAGCATTGATGGTTGTTAAGGTATTTATATAGTATTTTTCAAGTATTTCTATATTATTTCTAAAGTATTTAAGTAGTATTTCTGAAGTATTTTTACAAGATCTAGAGTAAAACACGCTACTTTCTATAGTACCTTTATTTTGTCTTTACTTTTTAAAAGCAGCTTTGAGGTATAATTCACATAAAATTCATCCATTTTAAGTATAAAATTCAATCTTTTTAAGTAGATTTACTGAGTTGTGCAACTATCATCTAATCTAATTTTAGTACACTTCTGATAATCCACTTTTTGACAGTAATTATTTTGGGTAACATCATGGCATCTGTTCATTATTCATTAATAGATTCATTGTTCATTATTAAGAAATATCTAAGGAAATTTTTTTAAAAATATATCTTCTGCCTTATTCCAGAAAGGAGTTTTTTTTTTTTTTTTTTTTAAAGATCGGCACCTGAGCTAACATCTGTTACCAATCTTCTTTTTTTTTCTTTTTTTTGTTTTCTTCTTCTCCCCAAAGCCCCCCAGTACGTAGTTGTATATTCTCGTTGTAGGTCCTTCTGTTCTGCTATGTGGGACACCGTGTAGGCATGGCTTGATGAGCGGTGCTAGGTCTGCGCCCAGGATCCCAACCGGTGAAACCCTGGCTGCTAGAGCAGAGGCTGCGAATTTAGCCACGCAACCATGGGGCTAGCCCCAGAAATTCTTAAAGACTATTTTTCTGCAGCATTTTAAATAAGGGGATTATTTTAAAACACACAAGCTACTAGTTTTATATTTACAATTTTATTGTGGTAATTTCATATGCCCTAGAGAAGGCCAGACAGGTCAGATATTTGAACAGCTTGGCTTCTGGTAAGGAATTCAATTCTACAAGAGAAACTGGACTACATCTTAAAAATCAAGCCTAATATTGTCCTTTTATTGTGACTATAAGCCCCATCCACAAACGATATTAAGTCAGCATTTGGTATTGGAGTGTCCAAATACCAAATTCTGTTCTTGGCATGGACACTTCTTGAATTAAAGAAATATGATGCATTCTTCTTCGCTGAGTAATGGATGGGGTTGCTAGATAAGAGTGTTAAACCAGTGGATAGTAATACAGGTGAGGGTAACAATAATTCATAATTAGTTAATCAACTAGTATCAAAACGTTGGATGGTTTCCAATGGCAATAAGAATTTCCTACATGTAGTTAGATGTGATTTAAAGGCATAAGATAAGTTCTGAAAGTGCTTTCACTAATTTAGTTGATACCTGTAATTGTTCTGAGGCAAGGGATCTGAGCACTGGCCACTGAATCAAGAGATAGTTGAGGATTCTGTGATGTGTGCCATGCTGTTCAGTTAATTGCCCTCGAGCATGGATTAACCTTTTCATGTGTGCAGAAAGAAAGGTTTAGATAATCCAGGAGGAATCAATTTGAATTCTTATAAATTCTGATCCAATTAATCTTTCTTTCTCCGTGGTGTCTTTTACCCATAAGGAGTCTGAGACCATAATTTTTCTTGGTAATTTCTTGAATCATATATAGTGAAAGTGTATTAATGCTCATATTCTATAATTTTATCATATGGAAACTTCAGAACATCTTGTCTGGAAGCAGATTCTACATTTTAAATTTGTAGGTGTTGTGTCGCAAAGAATAAATAAGTACTCCTTTGATAATGATTTTAAATGTCCATCTCACATTAAGTCAGAGAATTGTTAGAGATTTTTACTACTTGAGCAATTCTAACAAACTAAGTTAAATTAAAGTTTATTTTCCCTTAAGCCTTCTACAATTTACAATACATGCTCAAATTTGTCTTTTATTGTCTTTTTTCACCATCTGGCACAAGCAGTCATTTTTACTTTAAGACAACATTTTTCTCTTAAGAAACATTTTTGCTTATTACAAATCAATTTGCTTTTCCTTTTTCAGACAACTTTAAGATTTTACTGTGAAGGATCTGATGTTCTATAGTAAAGGAATTAATAGGAGATGTTGTGACACCCATATAAAAAAGAAAACTGTATCATTGCATAAGTAAATGCAATACCCCTGAGGAGTTAAGAGGAAGATGGAAATGTTGGTACTAATTTCCCCCTTGGAGTGGCATCAATGGATAGATTTTTAGATAGTTGTCCTTTTATTAATAGCCAATATGGAACATTGGTTCCTACAATGGCCATTCTGCTTCTAATCTGCAGGCATCCTGCTCTATACCTTCCAAAATCTTAGAAAACAGAAAACAACCATTTTGGTTCTCTTACCTAGAGAGTCGTTAGATGTATTGATTTATAGCTTGCTTATTTTTGAGGCTATCTAGAAATACCTACTCACTTATCAGATATGTTCTAAGTTGGAAGTTTCACACTGTATTTTTTCTTATTGAATTCCCTAATTCAGATTTGAGGCCATTTACAAACATAAAGGACAAGGCTCCCTTTATTTGAGTCTGCCCCAGAAAATAGCATGAAAGTTTTCTTAAATCCATTTTTTATGTTTATTTACTTTAAAATTTTTGATCAATTTAATCTTTAATTAAAAGAAAGACTAAAGAAATTTCCTATTTTTATTTTTAAAATTTTACGCAACTGTGTTCTTTAAGTTTTCTTTTTTCTGACCCTGCTTCTCTTAAATATTTTACCAACTGAGGGGTTAACAATTAATTGATTAGTTGGTGTAGATCTTTAGTTCAGGATAATAAGTACCTAGCAAAGCCTTGAATTCTATAGGAAATTTTACCTGTCCTTTTGAGGTCTAGGAAATGCCTTATTTATAGCCACTAACTTGGCTCTAAAAAGGGTTATAATTCTGCTTCTATAGATGTGCATTCTGTCAAGCAAGTTTACAATGTGAGTGTTCTTTCCTTAGAAAACTCTGAAGAAAAGGTAACTCAGATAAAAGGTAGGTAGAGCTCAGTAGAAAAAAGAGATGAAAGAGGATGAGGTTCAGAAGGTTTCAAAGTCTTGGAGAAAGACTACCTTGGAGTTAGAATTTTGTTTAGAAGATTTAGTATATTTATTGACAAAGCTTACTATTGACTAGTGTTAAGAGCTCCTCTTAAGCATATTAATTTACTGATTTTGATATTTTAAATGTCAAATGTTATTTTGACATTGTTAAAGTCAATTTTTTTAATTAAAAAATTTTTTTTGCTATTCACCAATTTAAGTGCTATAGTTGGGATTATAGTACAATTTTACTTGGAAAGTAGGAGTTTTTCTAGGAGAAGTTTGAGACTGTGACCTAAACAGATCCACAACAAACTAGAAAGAGGAGCCACTACAGTTGGTCAACAATATGTGTGTAGTAATGATAACTCAGGTCTGCAGACCAAGCAGGGGTGAGGAAGGGGTTGTGTGATTGATAAAGGACACAAATTAAACAAAGTGACCCTCTTTCACAGGTTGACAGGACAAGGAGTACACGCATGATGGTTTTGTAGGGGACCTGCAAAGCTTGGCCACTCTCTTTTCCACCAGTTTGTTGCCAGTTTAGTGGACCTCTAAACTCAGGACCTACTTGGATTAGATTGGAGACTTGGCAGACAGATGCCTCAATCCACTCTCTTATACATACGTTCAACAGAAATGAGACACTCCAGGGCAAAACAAAACCACAAAATGAAAACTTTGCGTAAATGAACAAAAGCAAAAGCAAAGCAAGCAGCAGGAGAATAAGCAGATTAAAGAAAATATACTTATTGAATGGTATGTGTACCTTTAAAAGGAAAAGTCTAGTCACCTTGTATAAAGACGTAGGCTTGATTACCGAATGGTGCACTTCCAAATCAAAGAAGTAATTACCAAATAAAGAAAAAACTTGACCTAATTACCTTGTACAAAGACCTGAGTCTAATGGCCCAATACAAAGGTCTTCTTGGCTACAAATCCTAGGATAACAAACTAATTCAGCAACAAGAGCTCAGATCATTACTGGACTCACATTCCTGGCAGCAGATCTGAAGGATGAGTGGAGTTTGGGCAACAAGGGCCCCAGTGAGTAAACACGAGGGTTGCCTGAGATGCTGTTCTGCAGGGGTCTTCAAAATTATGTCAGTGACACCTTCAGAATTGTCAAGAAATCAATGAGTCCACCATTTAACTCCTAAAATAAACAAAGCTGAATTTATTGTTTAGTACAGTAAGGAAGCACTTACTATATCAGCAAGCATAGCATCGGTCATGTTGGCCAGGCACATTCTCTCGGAGCAGAGCAGAGTGCAAATCTTATTTGGCTCTTGGAGAAGCATGGAATGTGGTGTCTGGTGGACTTTAAGAGGCGGGAGTGGGTTGTCACCGTCAGTAGGTGTAGTCAGTCAGGTGTGACTGTTTTTGACTGATTAGCACTCAGTGGTGTGTTTTGTAGACTAAGTGCCTCTATACTTAAATAATTACAGAAGCAAGAGATTGATGCTGATTGGCTGACTTGTTCACTGAATTGAGTTATCACTGGTAAACTGAACAGATTTAAAATTCATTCTGGTAGCTACTTTTACCATGGCTATGAGCAATCAGTCTTTTTCTAAGTTTTTGAAAATTTTAAATTCTTATTTTGAAGGAAGCCTGTACTGAGTTTGATTCTCAGCTCTGTCATTTAATTTGCTTAATATCTCTGTATTTTGGCAGATTACTAGATCACTCTGAACCCCAAGAAAACTGAAATAACTGTGTCTACCTTGCATGATTAGAAAAGAATATACTAAAAGCACCTTGCAGTTCACATTCAAGAAATAATACATTGTATCTCATAATCTAAAATAGCCAAAAATAAAAACATATAACACTAAAGAGAGTTTATTTTGTGCCAGGCGTTTTTTTCCAAGGGCTTTTACATATTTTGCTCATTTGAACCTACAAGCAGCCCTCTGGTATAGGTATTATTATGTCATTTTCCTCATTTTACAGATAAGAAAATGGAGGCACAGTGCCATTAAGTAAAATGCTCTATGTCACAGTAAGTGGTACAGCTAGGATTCGAACCTAGGCAATCTGACAGCAGGAACTTCTGTGCTTAACCTCTATACCAACTACCAATCTGATGCACAATGAAGAAATATATGATAAATATGTATTACTTAAAAATATGTATATTATTTATGTAGGTTTTATCATATATATAATATGTATGATGATATAGATAAAGAAATTACCAGAGACCAATGAGGAAGGATCAAATTTTCAACAAATATATTGGGAAAATGACTGAGTTTAAATAATGAAAATCAATTTGAAAATTTCTTCTTTCCTTCGTGGGAGACTAGGTAATTTGAACTAATCTTTCCATTGAGGATATTGAGAAAAGCTAGACAAAATTTTAAGAAGAAATGTGACTGAAGTCATGAAAAACTTTACAAAGTGGTAAAGAACCACTGGGATAATATCCAGGATAAGATGCCTATCAGAGAAGTGATCTTAACACCGAGGGCCCTGTTTCCTTGGGGCTGTAAGAAAAGAAGATACTGAGAAGCTGAGCAGTCCTTTTGACAGTCCAGTGAGGCTGAAGGAATAAGAGCTGAAGTACCAGTCCAACTAAAGATGGGGGCCTGGGAACCCCCAATTCATTGAGTTGGTAACCCATAGGGCTCTACGAGTAAGAGAGAATTAGAAGGAACTAACCCTCTCATGGATGTCCTCTGAGCTTCATGTTATCTGCGATTTCTAAAATTGGATTAAGATGATCCAGGATTGCCAGCACCCCCTACATCTAGAATAAACCAATGAAAATCCTCTCTGGAGGAAGATAACATCACCTTAGTTATCAAATCAGTGCATTTTCAAATTCAATGTTTCAACATAAAAATAACCAGGCCCGTGAGAAGATAAGAGAAAGTGAATATGATATTCTTTATCATATAGAGGGCGTCTGTGTAACTTTCAAGAATAAAAATTTCAACAGAACTGGAAACTATGAAAACTGACTTTGCAGATAGAAAAAAAATAGTAATTCTAAAAGGAAAAGCTGAAATTAAGAAATCAATGAATGAAATATTAAACACAGCTTAAGAGGAAGGCCAGAAAAAATTATACAAAATGAAACTCTGAGAGACAAAGAAATGAGAAATACAGAATAAAAAGTAAGAGACATGAAATACAGAGGGAGGAGGCGTAACGTCTGTGCGATTGGAGTCTCAAAAAGACAGGAGAGAAACTGACGCAGAAACAAGATTTAAACAGATAGGGGCTAAGAATTTTCCAAAACCAAGAAAGGCCTCACCCTACAGATTTAAGAATCTCATTAAATGCAACGCTGGATAAATAAAATGTATACTTGAACACATTATATTATATCCAAAAGCAACTAGAAAGTGTAGCAAGGGGGAAAAAAAAGACATATCACTTAAAAAAAAAATCAGACAATTGACTTCTCAAAAGAAACAATGAAGCTAAAAAGATAGCTTCAAGACAATGAAATAAAACAACTGCAACCTGGAATTATATATCAACTAAGATATTCTCCATCAATGAAAGTTTGCATCATGTGTAACTGACAAGGGGCATGTGTCCAGGAAATAAATAGAACTCCTAGAATTCAACAAAAATAAATTTAAATAAATTTAAAATGGGAAAGAGACTTAAGAATCACTTATATTTTAAAAAAAGAATATCTAAATAGTCATAAAATCTTAGTAGTAATCAAGGAAATGCAAATTAAAACTATGATGAAATATCACTATATAATCACAGAAGAAAGGAAATTGAAAATGACTGACAATAACAAATATTGCTGAGAATATAAAACAATTGGAACTCCTACTGCTGATGGGAGAGCAATTGATGTCAATACTTTGGTGAAGAATTTGACATTATCAACTAAAGTTAAAGATACAAATACCCTATTATGTGGTAGTTTTACCGTAGATACATAACCAAGAGAAATGTATGCATATGTGCACTCAAGAGACATTCACAAGGATATGCACAGAAAAACTATTTGTAATAGCCACAAGCTGGAACAAAGAGAGCCTGTAGCACATAAATACAATATGGCATATTCATACAATGGAATACATTATAGCAAAGACAAAGAAAGTACTAAAACTACATGCAATTACATAGCTGAATGGAAACATTAGAGGAAGAAGTCCTAAGCAAGATACATAATATAAACAGCATGTTCCAAATCAGGCAAAACTAAACCACAGTATTTGGGATGCATACATAGGTGTTAAAGGTATGTAATAAAGCAAGGAAATGATTATGATAAAATTGGGGACAGTGAGTTTATTTAGGACAGAAATAGAAAAAGACCTTAATGCTAATAATAGGGAAATGCTCTTAGAAATTGAGATGCATCCCTAAAAAGGAAAATTTGTAGGCATTATAGTTGTGTTTTCAAAATATTTAACGGTATGAGAAAATATTTATAATATGGTAAGTGAAAATGCAAGAATGAGAAGAATATACACAGTGTTATTTCAATTATGCAAAAATATAGTTATATATTAAATGAGTGTGAGCATAAGACACATATAATACACATATACAGTTTAAAGAAGAGATTGGAGAAAAAAATATCAAATGTTTCATTTCTGGTTATTGGGATTGTCATAGATCTTATTTTTTCACTCTTTCTATTATATATTTCCCATTTTTCTACTATTTGTCAATTTTTTAAAATCTATGAAATATGTCACTGATGAAAGAGAAAAGTTACATAGTTCACTTCACCATCTTCAGATATCTCAAATAGATAAAAAACAATCTAGGTTTATTTGTTCTATATAAAAGAGAATCCATAACTTTTCTTAGTAATTTATCTCAAAGGTTAGTACTTTTAATCTTGCTTAAATTTTAAATTCCTGAACTCTTTCTTGAAATGGGAATCCTTAGTACAGACCCTACTTAGTCATATATGTATTTATGCTTACAATATATAATTATTTGAGCGTTTATGATTTTTCCTCTATTATTAATACAGTTTAATAATATAAGAAGGTGATGAAATTCCACTTCTTGTAAGTACCATTTTGTTACTTAAGCAGGAAAATATTCTAATTTGTCTCAGATGCGTTGTTGGTGCAGCCTGGGAGGGAAATAGATTGGAAGCAGGTGGTCTTCATTTGTCGAGCCGCAGGAGAAGATAAAGCATTTTATTAAGTGCAGGACCCACTCTGTCTCATGAGTGGAAAGAGTCCTACAAATTCATATATTTAGAGCCTAGAATGTAATTTCTGATTTTAAAAACAAATTTTGTGAGAAAGTTCAAAGAAATTATTTAAAATTAAATTGCATCTTTTTATTATATAACTCTGAGTGACTATATTTGCAAATCCAAATAAATAAAATAGGTCCAGTTTTACAGTGAAAAGCTGTTAATGGATAGCTTTTTTGTCTGTATTGATTTAACTCATTTTCCAGCATAAAATGCATTCAGTTTAATCTACGAAATCACTTTATATCATACTGAGGGACATACCAAAATGACATAATGAGCTCCTACCTCAGAAGTATAAATAAAACCCAGCTACCTTTAAGAGTAAGAGACCAGATTAGTTAAATTCGTCAACAATCATGAACCTAATTATAATTCTTAAATGAGATAGTTCACAGTCTAGAAAATTGCTTCTATAGAAAAAAAACTTAAATAGAAAAACTAAAAGCATGTGATCAAGGAAAGGGAAACTAAATATATCCTCCTTTTCCCCAACTATTTTCCTTCCCCCCACCCTTGAATTGTAACAGGACGGAATATTCAACTGTGTCATTTATTAAAGGAAGGTCAAGTCTTTCCATAATTTTTTTTAACTGACTGGGGATCGATAATTTCACTCCCAAAGTTTTCCAGTGAAAATTACAGTAACCTCTCTTGGCTTGTCTACAAATGAAGTAAATAATGACATAAGATTTATACAGAACTAGCAGGTAGAAGAGGATATAGAGCAGACTTATTAGGTAAGATGTGCACACCCCCATGGAAGCATCTAGAAGACATACCCCTCACCATGACTGGGAGAAATAAATTTGGGGAGGAGCCACAGCATTCTTGAAGGGGTCTATTGTCACTCTTCTCTGCAGGCCAGAAATTACAGTGGGAATTTCTACTTGAAACAAGATCCCTAAATGCACTGAAGATAATAGGGTCGCAGGATGGCATGGGCCTAGTGGAGGTGGCACTTAATCACCAAAGACAAGGTGGGCCGAATAGTCTGACTTGCAGACACCTATCGTGTTGACTAGTTGATCAAGCTGTTCCCTAGAAAATATATAGTTGGCAGCCCACAAAATTCTAACTGCCTCAGTATAAACAAAAGAGTTCTAAGTCTAGTGAACAGAAGTCTAACTTGAATCACCAAAACAGAGAGTCATGGCCTTTCACTCAATTCCCAGACACAAACCAGCTTACAGACCCAGTTACGCTGCCAGCTAGATAGAAAAACCTTGCAGAGCTAGGGCAATGTTCTCCAGGAGGCTGTAGGTGCTCTAAATCAATGTTTGGTATATGGTGCTGTTTCTCCCATAGCCAAGATTCATGGGTCTAGGAACCAAGGGGTGGAAATGGGAGTTGTTCTCCTCACTATTAATCCCAGTGATCCACCAGCAAAATTTTTCCTTCCTGACACCACAACTTTAGGCTCTGATTGTCTAGAAGTCTTAGTTCCAAAGTGAAGAATGCATCTACCAAGTGATACAACAATGATTCTATTGAACTGGAAACTGAGACTGCCATCTGGCCACTTTGGGCTATTCATGCCTTTGAATGAACAGGCAAAGAAGGCAGTTACTGCACTGGCTGGGGTGACTAAACCTGATTACCAAGGGGAAATTGGGTTGCTACTGTGCAGTAGAGGTAAGGAAGTGTGCGTCTTGAATTCAAGAGCTCCTTTTGGGCATCTCTCAGAACTACTATGTCCTATCATTAAAATCAATGGAAAACTACAACCTAATTCAGGCAAGACTAGTGATGACCCAAAGCCTTCAGGAATGAAGGTCATGCTTACCTCACCAGGCAAAGAACCATGGCCAGCTGAGGTGCTTGCTAAAGGGAACGGGAATATGCAAGGAGTAAAGGAAGAAGGTGGTTATAAACACCAGCTACAACTGTGACCAGTTGCAGAAATAAGAACTGTAATAATCATGCGAATCTCTTTCTTACTTTGTTATAGATATATTTGTGTGTATATACATATATTTGATTATATGTAAGTATATTAACCAAATATTTTGGGGGTTTTTCCTCTATTATCCCCTTATCATCTAACATCAGATGTATTAATAACAGTTCACTTTACATCACAGTGTTTAAGTTCCAGGATATCATAGGAGAAGAGTGAACATTACCCAAGTACTTTGCATCCTCTTCTGAGTAAAGGGTTACCACATTTTTGGTTGTACACAGGATAGTTGGGTCATGTTAGGGAGAAAGAGGACTTTGTTATTGTCTTTATTTAGAAATTAAGTATGACTTAAAGGATGTATATGGATGCCAAGTTGATAAGTGGTGAAATGTTTTAAATGTCAACTTGGCTCGGTTATCATCTCCAGCTATTCATCAAATACCAATCTGGGTGTTGCTATGAAGACGTTTTGTAGATGTGATTAAAGTGCGTAATCAGTTGACTTTAATAAGAGAGATTACCCTAGGTAATCTGTGTGGGCCTGACTCAATCAGTTGCAAGGGCTTAAGAGCAGAGCTGAAGCTTCCCCGAAGAAGAAGACATTCTGCCTATGACAGCAACTATCGCCAGTGCCGAAGGGTTCCAGCCTGTTTTCCCGACAGCCTGATCTCCAGATTTCAGACTTGCCTAGCCAGACACCATATCATGTGGACCAACTCCTCACAATCAGTCTCTTAATGTATATCTCCTACTGGTCTGTTTCTCTGCTTGAACTCTGACTGGTACATCTATCTTATTCTCAGTGTCAAAGCACTAAACCTAAGGTCCAAAATGTATTAAGGGGAACCTCAAAAGCTATGTTATTTAAATAGCTTTATTTTATATTTAAGTAAAATAGTCCCTTTAATTATTTTATCTCTGTAACCCACTACCTAGGTACAGTGCTTGGTGAATTAATGAGTATTTAATAAATGTTTATGGAAAAACAAACAAATGAGGGAATTAATTTAAAATATGATTACAGGGGCTGGCTCCGTGGCTGAGTGGTTAAGGTCGTGCACTCCGTTGCAGGCGGCCCAGTGTTTCGTTGGTTCGAATCCTGGGCGTGGACATGGCACTGCTCATGAAACCATGCTGAGGCAGCGTCCCACATGCCACAACTAGAAGGACCCACAACGAAGAATATACAACTATGTACTGGGGGGCTTTGGGGAGAAAAAGGAAAAAATAAAATCTTTAAAAATATGATTACAGCTGCAGAGATTTATAAACAGTCTATCACAACAGAGAATTTTTATAAATCACCACATTTTGTAGTTTTGAAACAATTAAACAGATGCTAGCATTTAGTTAACTGCAATTTCACTTTGTTTCTCCCAAAATGATGCTCTTAAGAACTATTATGAAATAACTTGGGGATGAGGATAATTTGCTCCTTCGTAAACATATCTGTGAAAGGGTAGGCTATTACTTTTGTGAGTATTACATGACCTCCTCATGACTCTTGACTCACAGTGCTAGGAAAGCTCGTGAGAGATCGTCAGTCCAGGCATTTGCTTCCCAAATCCTTCCCTGGTTTCACTCTAGTAAATGAGAGAAATCATGACGAGAACTCACAGCTGAAATTTGGCTCAGGCATTAGGTGGCACATACTTTAATGGCTGTGGAGGATATGTGATGTGGAATCATTTTTTTACAATGAGGGAGGCAAGACAAAAAAAAGGAAAAAAGAAGATGTAAGGAGAAGAGAAAGGAGCCCAAGAGGTGCTTTGGACTTTTAAAGGTAGGTTTGGGGGTGTTGATGATGATGCTGTCCATGAATATGTATCTAAGATAATAGAAAAGAGGAAATTAAAGGGAAAAGGAGAAACCAAAGGAGGTTACATTTCTAGCAACTACTTTCTCAGGAAAAATACTATCATTAGAATAGCATTAATACTATGACCAATAGTGAGAGAGAAAATAGAGCAGTACAATTAGGTGACGAAGCAATCAGGGTAGACATCAGTGAACTTCATCTCCCCAAATCGGGCAAAATTTTGAAAACTGATGGAAAAGCACTTACGAGATTACCTTGAACTCAGAGGACTGTGAAATGTCACTCTAAAGATTATAGATATGGAGGCTCCTATTTTCAAAGCAACTATAAAATGGTCCCAGTGTTCCCATTTGCAGGGAGAAGGGTGGCTCTGGATATCTAAAGTCCGAGGTCTCATATTTCCATCAAACAGGTCTGGCAGAATGTGGGAATTTTTTTAAGTGGCTACACATTCTTTGACATTCCTGCCATTAAGAGGCGGGGGTGTGTGCTCCTTTACCTTGAATCTGGGCAAAGTTGGGACTGCTTTGACGAGAATACCATGAATTCATGTCATGTAATGTTTGAGTCTAGGTGGTAAAAGACCGTGCAGCTCCCCTCTGTTGCCATTGGGAAGCTTGCTTCCCCTCAGGATGCTTCCTCTCAGAACCCAGCTGCCATGCTGAGAGAAGCCCAAGCCACGCGAAGGGGCCATGTGTAGACACTCTGATCAACCATCCCAGCTGAACCCAGCCTGAGAGTCATCCCAGGCCAGACTCACATGACCGTGAACACTTCTCCAGGTGATTCCTGCCTACAGCCCTTCCAGTCCTCAGAGCTAAGGCCCCAGGCGTCCTAATATCTTGGAGCAGAGATAAGCCATCCCCTAACCAACAGAATCAGGGAGCATAATAAAATGGTTGTTTCATACCACTAAGGTGGGGGTAGTTTGTTACCCAGCACTGGTAACTGAAATCCAGAAATATAAGCTCTACCCATTTTGCAGAAGTACCTATTTCTGCTGGGATGGAAACTCCACCAGTGTTGGGATAATATCTTTAAACTTTTTGAAAAGATAAAACTATTGCCTTAGTAGGTATTTCCAACCTTGAGAAGGTTTAGAAGTAAACAATTGAGGGGCTGGCCTAGTGACATAGTGGTTAAGTTCACATGCTCCACTTCAGTGGCCCAGGGTTCACCAGTTCCGATCCTAGATGTGGACCCAGCACTGCTCATCAAGCCATGCTGAGGTGGCCTCCCACCTAGGAGAACCAGAAGGACCTACAACTAGAATATAAACATAAACAGCTATGTACTGAGGCTTTGGGGAGAAAAAAAAAAGAGGAAGATTGGCAACAGATGTTAGCTCAGGGCCACTCATCCTCACAAAAAAAGAGAGAAGTAAATAATTGATGAAATAAACCAACCTGTAGTATTAAAATTTTGTTTCAAATTCAACATTAATTCATTCAAAATTGATAAAATTTTTGCATATTGAGATTCTGACATTTACCTTGTAATTCCATTTTAAAGTAGGTAATTGAATAATTGGTTTTAAATATATGACCTTAAAATGAAAGGTACATATTTAAATGATTCAGAGAATTTAAGTAACTTAAGTTGTAAATTGACTGGTTTAAGGAAGTTTACTCTCATCAGCTCCAGTTCATTATTCACTAAATTGTTTTTTGTCAATTTATACAACACCAAAATGATGACTTTTAAGAAGATGGAAAAACACGCAACAGGAACCTTCCTTGCCACCCACTAAAAGTAGGTCGCTGTGATTACTCCTACTTTAAGACTGAGGAGCAGATTTTACTAGGCCCAGCTGAGGCAAAAAGGCAATGAAAATGCTAAGGTTAGAACAGAAAGCTCCCCATGTGGGCCCTGCTTGTGTGGTCACAGAGGTGTCCAACATAAATGGGGTGACCAGATAATTCATCATACAAACCAGGACTGTTTTTACAGAACCAAAGGAAATTATTAAAATTTAAATAAGAATAGCATGCATAACCTGGATCTTTCTGGCAAACCAGAACCTATAACCAAGTCACTCTGCACAGCCTTCATGAGTAATACCACATCTGGGTGAACCAGGAAGCCAAAGTGCCACGAGCTTCACCTCCCCCACTTGCACAGCTCTCTATTGTTCACTGAACTTTAACAATATAAAAGGTATAGATCACTATTCTCAGTTTATTCAAAGCTAAATACTGATTCAATAAACACTGAACATGAATTTAAAATGCAAGCAATTCTAAATGATTTTTATATGCACAAAAATATGCCCTTCTCATAGAAATTTAAAAATGCACACTGATAAAGATATTGGGGGAAAACATACATAGAAAAGTATAAAGAGAAATCACAAAAGGGCAACAGCCTCACAATTTTCTCCATAAGACAAACCCCAGAATTAGAACAGCAAAGAAAGACCAGTTTCCTGTAATACACAAGAGGTCATTTACCGCTTTGGGGGATATGCTAAATGGCTCACAGTGATTCCTTCCAGAAAGATGACGGCCCCACTCTAATGCTGAACAAACGTAACTGTTGGTAATTCCACATTGTATAAAACCAAAATATTTTAGGCTGCAATTTTGAGCAATTTCCTTTTATTTATTTATGAGTACAAGCTAAAAACATCTGGTTATCAGCCTTTTCTCAATATGAAGACATTTGAGTCATTATTCATTCATTTATTTACGTAAACTGCATATTTTGTATCCAAGACAACTTATAATGTAGAATAGTTATGCACTAGACTTCCATAAACAGGGATGGAGGAACAAGAGTTTTAAAAAGTGGGGTTGTGAGAATAATAGTTCTAACCAGAATTCTAAGGAGAATGGTTCCAAATTTAGATGAATTTCTTGAGAGTGGAGACCAAAATATGAGGCACAATGTATTCGACAATCTTTAGTATCTAATACTATCTTTTGCTGAAGTGATCTCCCCTCCTCTCAGTCTAGTTCCTACCTCCTCACCCCATAATCATTTTCATTATTTTTCTGGGTTAAAAAAAATCTCCAAATTTGTCTTAAGTGGTGGAGACCCAAACTGAATTCTACTGGGCAATCAGCAAAGTTTTGAACTTCCACAACTTGGGCAACTTACTTAACTTTTCTGAACTTTAGTTTCCTCCTCTGGGAAGTGGGGTTATGGAGCTGTCTCATGGGGCTGCTGTGGTGCTACTGGGGTCATCCACGTGCAGGATTTAGCACCGTGCCTGCTGCACTGTTTTCACTCAGTAGCATGAAGTATTTAGACTTGAACACATAAAAATGGAAAAGACAAAAGTAACAACAGCCATCATGTTGAAATGGCTTAAATAGTTAAAATAAGTTAATTCTGGGGCCAGCCTGATGCCGCAGCAGTTAAGTGTGCACATTCTGCTTCCCGGCGGCCCGGGGTTCGCCGGTTCGGATCCTGGGTGCGGACATGGCGCCACTTGGCACGCCATGCTGTGGTAGGCGTCCCACGTATAAAGTAGAGGAAGATGGGCACGGATGTTAGCTCAGGGCCAGGATTCCTCAGCAAAAAGAGGAGGATTGGCAGTAGTGAGCTCAAGGCTAATCTTCCTAAAAAAAATAAAATAAGTTAATTCTTTCTTTGTTTTCAAAATTGTCTGTACCGTTGTATTATTTTAATAAAAATTCAAAATAAATAAGCATATGTGTTTTACTTCCATGGGAACATGGACCCAAGACACTGAAGTTACCTTCAGAAGAGCAGATGGATTAATTCAGAGAGGAGAGAATAATGATTGTGGTGATGGAGGAGTGAATTATGAGAAATGATTAAAGATAAAGATTACGTCTGGTGTTGCTAAGTAATGGCTGAGGGGGGACCAATAATTGACTACAAAAATCTGACAGGAGAAATACTGAACAGGCAGAAAAGATTGTTTAGTCAGGTTTAGGACAAGATAGCTAGAAGAATATAAGGGAGGAAAGGAAAGTTTATCCTGAATGGGAGAGAAAACTTTCTGACAGTAAAAATTATTATTTAAGAAAAATCTCCCAAGAAGTGATGAAAGCCCATTCCTAGGGATATTTAAAATAAGGTTGGGGGCAGGCCCAGTGGTGTAGTGGTTAAGTTCACACACTCTGCTTCGGCAGCCTGGGATTCACAGGTTCTGATCCCAGGTGTGGACCTACACACTGCTTGTCAAGCCATGCTGTGGTGGTTTCCCATATGCAAAAAATAAAGGAGGATTGGCATGGATGTTAGCTCAGGGACCATCTTCCTCAAAGCACAAAGAGGAAGATTGGGAATAGATGTTAGCTCAGGGCCAATCTTCCTCACCAAAAAAATTAAAAATAAAATAAAATAAGGTTGGATGAAAACCAAGAAAATATATATGACAGAGAACCTCAGGGCTTTGATTCAGCACTAGCTTGTGTCTTTGGTTTTATAGCATCCTTGGAAACAAAAGTCACTCAGTCATGGTGGGGGATTCAAATGCGGCTCAGGCAACCAAGTGTTTGAACAGTTCTGAGTTGTCCTGTTTCCACGCTAGGCACAAAATCAACCCTAGCCAATG
Organism: Equus caballus; assembly: GCF_041296265.1. NCBI lineage: Eukaryota > Metazoa > Chordata > Mammalia > Perissodactyla > Equidae > Equus > Equus caballus. The sequence continues at coordinate 19,909,177 of NC_091692.1, read as the reverse complement.
TCCGTGCCTGCTCTCTGTGACTAGGAACTCTTCTAGTGCATGGCTACCATGTTTGTGATTGAGGTGGAGTGTGAGCACATTGTTTTTGCTGAGCCACATTTTGGATGCCAGTCAACCAGTTCCTGAATCACAGAATACTACAGCTCAAAGGGAACTGATCTAACCACTTTCTTCAGAGGTGATGAAGAGCTCTACTTAGTGGGTATGCTCCATGTACCAAACACTGTGTTAGATGTTTTACCAATATAATCTCATTGGATTCTCCCAACAACCTTGGAGGATAGCTATTGATATCCATATTTTAAAAGTGAGAGAACTGGGGCTGGCCCCATGGCATAGTGGTTAAGTAAGCCTCGCTGCTTCTCCCTACACACTGCTCTCTCAATAGACAAAAGGGAGTGTGGCTCACACAAGATCAGACAGTCCGGGTTACAGCCCGGACTAGAACCTGGAAACCTTGATCTTGGTCTCTGTCCTTAAATAAAATCAGGTGTCATCCCCATCCTCCTGGGTCCTGCTCTACCCCCTTACCCTCTCCTCTGGATAAGGAGCAGAGGAAGAAAGAAAATTATATTTCTGATGTTGCAAACTGAGGAATGGAGGAAAGAATGTGCATATGTAAATTTACCCTTTTGATTCTTCAGATTTTTTTAATTCAGTTCCAAAATTTCTTGTATTATTCAACTGATGAGTTCAATATTCTGCCTTTTTATTTATTTTTTTTCTTTTTGAGGAAGATTAACACTGAGCTGACATCCACCACCAATCCTCTTTTTGTTGAGGAAGATTGGCCCTGAGCTAACATCTGTGCTCATCTTCCTCTACTTTTTATGTGGCATGCCTACCCCAGCATGGCTTGACAAGCAGTGCATAGGTCCACACCAGGGATCCGAACCAGCAAACCCTCGGCTGCCAAAGCAGAGCCTGCGAACTTAAATGCTACACCACCAGGCCAGCCCCAATATGCTGCCTTTTTAAATTCTCTGAGTCAGAAAGTTGCTTAGTCCTTTTTTAATAAAGACTTATTGTACATGTAGCTCAGATATGTATTTTGCAGTCTAATAATCTAAAACTAGTTGAAAAATTAAAATAAGAATAATAATGTCTGTAAGATTTCTCACTTTTGCCTTTTCTTACTTATGTTTATAATATTGCTTCATGATTGTTTGTAAGACAGAAAAATCTGTGAAAACATAAAATTTGTAACATACTATATAAGCTATGAATTTATTAAGGCCATTATCTACTTTTGTTTTAATTTTTCTCTTAATAGGTTGCATTTTTTCTGATGCGTATTCCTCACTCTAATAAAGTAGTTAATAAAGAAACATTCTGAAATGAATACATTAAATAACTGAGCAATCAAGAGCTAACTGAGTAGTAACAAGAATGAAGATTTCTATCACCTAGAAACATTTGGGCTATCCTCAATTCACCAGAAATGTCTCATCACATATTATTCGAACTTTTCTTTTTGGTACCATCCTCCTATGTAGGAAGTTAATTATATCTGGAAAAAGAAATCTATATGCCTTATGAACTTCAGGCCTCCATTCCTCCAAATCCTAAGAAACATATTAAATAAAGCAAAATCTTGTGAAATAAGTTCATTTCTGATCATATTTAATGTGTTGAAAGAGGAAATGGAATAAGGTTAGGAAGAAGGTTGGAAGGAGAAGAAGCAAGGAGAAAGGTTGGAGAAAACATTGTTTTTATCCTCGTTATGCTGCCATATTGTTTGGTTCTCAACCCTGGAGACAAGTAGAAATGGTCATGTGAATGATATGCTCACGAAAGGACTCTCTGCTAGAGAAAACGCCTTTTATCATACTCAGACGTATTTCCTGCCTGCCACCCTGTGACTGAGATACACACGATTCAACAGTCCTCACGTGCATTGACCACTGGAAAAAGACTGTAGAAACAGCTGCACCCTATTCAGAGGAGCTGAATATGATACAGACCTAAATATTTAAAATAGGAGCACGTTGTTGTTGTTTTTCTGGCGGCCTTTTACAAATTTTAAATGTGCACCTAGAGATGGTCACACAGAGCCACAGCCCCATATGAGAAGAGTTTGGGGGCCAGGGTCCCTTGCAGTCTCTTCCCTAAGGCTCTGGGTCTGTCGGGTAGGGAAAGCTAACAGAGAACTCATTCCTCACAATGGAGTCTGAGATGCTGAATTCTAGACCTGGTGGCTTCCTTTCTTATGTCTCTATGTATATGCTCATCTTTCCCACTCTTTGCAAACAGACAGGAAGGCTACTTTTCTTTAGACCAGACAAAAATAAAAAGCTAATAATTTCATCAAGAAATCTACAAATTTTATTATTTTGTTACTCTATAGTCCAGTGGAAAACCCAGTGATCAACTGAAATAAAAAACCAAAAATATTACATGCTCACATTCTTAAGCCCAACAACACTAGAGTTTTATTTTTATATTAAATGCATTTTTTATAATTGACTCTCTATCTCCGAGGTTCCCATAAATACTCTCCCTATATCTTTGGCCTAAGCCGCCTATCTTCTGATGATGAAGTCTCCTAACAATTAGGGAAATTATACCCTTTGATAAAATGCTTATTGACTACAGTTTTGTTTTGACATAGCAGTCAGAATAAATAAAATTTAAGCTATATCTTGAAACTATTTAGGCATCTGCAAAATAGAATCTGGATCAGTAATTCTTTTGCAATTATTGTTGAATTTAAGAGACACAAATGTGAAATACCAGTAGAATAGCCAAAATATAGATCTCACTTTGTTCATCTAATTCAGCCCTTAACTGTTCCTTCACATTTTTCAGAGTTTCAAATCCTTTGTGTGTTAGACCGTTTCTTACTAATAATGAATTGCTTAAAACTTGAATTGTCAGAATAATATGTAATGTAAAATTGTGCCCAACTACACCCAAATGCAAATCCATTAATTCCAGTTGTCTTGTGGGATGGTAATGCTTTAAATTAAATAACTTTCCCATCCTTTCATGGTAAAAACAATGGATAAGTGGGAAAAAAAATTTCAAACTTGCATTCCTGAATGTTTGATTCCCAATTAGCTTATAGGGTGATAAGTGACAGTACGGCTAACCCTTCTTGTATTACAGAACTGGGTGGGGATAATACCGTTAAGCCAGAAGGAAATCAAGACCCACAGAGAAATGACTTAGCCAGAGAATTGCCTAGAAAAGGATCTGGAGGTACATTTTCTTCATCTTTTGTCTAGTGATTTTTTTAAATGACACAGTGCTGTTTCTAGGATTCAAGTAATTATAGAACTAAAACTCACTTCCTTTTAAGTATATTTTCACCTCTCCCTCGAAACTTGTTAATTAATTTGAACTAATTTGAGTTTTCTATCTCTGTTGTTGCTGGCCAGCTCTAGAGGGAATTGCCAAATGCCAGGCAATGGGGGAAGGCAGAGGAGTCCTGGTCTCCAGAGTAAATCTTCAGGATTGACTGCATTTACTGCCTACGGTAGTAAACAAAGTGACTACCCGTTAAATATTTCAAAGGATTGCTTCTAAGTTTTCTTTAAAAAAGAAAAAAACTACAATGTAACCACATTGTATTGATTTCAATTTTCATCTCGGTAAAAACAAGAATGTTTGGTGACATTCAGAGGTGGGCTTTTTTGACGACCCCCACACTGGCCCAGATCAGGGGTTCCCATGATGGTACCTGGTGGCTGCAGGTGACAGTGAAAGGAGGGTTACTGAAGTGCTGGCTCCATGGGAATAATCTGTTCTAGAGAAAGCTTTGTTTTCACCCCTGTGTTTGTTTTAGCAAAGTTTTAGATCAAGTTCTCCCATTCCCCATGTCAGTACGTTCACACTGCCCACTCTACAACAAATAACCCCGTGAATGAATACTTGCCCCATCTCTATTCACACGCCAGGAATTTGCCTGCTGTATCTTTTCCCCAGACCTTATTAAGAAATTCATTATATATAATGTGTTAAACATTTGATGTGAAAATAAATATGCACATAACAGCTACAAATTTTAATATCTAGTCTTTATTTAGACTTTACCGTGTGCCAGGCGCTATGCTAAGCAATTTACATGCATTATTTCATTTACTCCTCACCAATCACATGCAGTTGATAGATGCTAGAATTATCCCCCGTTTATGTATAATGCAGCTGAAGCTTAAGCAGATTAAGTAAATTACAGAAGGTCACATGGTTACTATGTAGCAAAGGCAAGAAAAGGTATCTAGAGAATCAGGTGCCAGATCACGGGAATGCAAAGATCATGAAAAGGACATTTGCATGTTGTTCCATAGCGATGGAAAGACATTGGAGGCTTCTGAGCCAAAGAATGGCATGATCTGATCCTTTTTGGTGTGTATGATAAGATATACATAATATAAAATGTACAATTCAGTGGCATTAAGAACATTCACATTGTTATGCAACCATCACCACCATCCATCTCCAGAATTTATTCATCTTCCCAAACTGAAACTCTGTACTCATTAGGCACTGACTCCCTGTTCCTCTTTCCCCTGAGCCTCTGGTAACCACCATTCTACTCTCTGCCTCTGTGAATTTGATGACACTAGGTACCTCATTTAGGTGGAATCGTACAATATTTGTCCTTCTGCACCTAGCTTATTTTATTCAGCATAATGTTTTCAAAGTTCATCCATGTTATAGCATCTATGAGAATTTCATTCCTTTTATGGCTGAATAATATTGCACTGGATGTATAGACTACATTTTCTTTATCCAATAGGTTGAATAAAATCTATTATCAAAATTAATTTCACTTATTTTCTTTTTACTTTTTATAAATATGGCTCTTAAAAGATAAAAAGTTGCATATATGGCTCACATTTGTAGCTTGCATTACATGTCTCTTGGACAGTGCATTTTTAGAGTCTTCACATACTTATGGAGAATGCTAGAAAAAAATACCTTAAGAATTTTTAAGTGTTATAAGGAAGAAAGGAAAGAAGGTTGTTGCTGACTATAAGAACCCCAAGAAAAGGACTGCCCTATGCCAGCTCAAAACACCCCATAAATAGCATTTTTGTATGGGGGGAGCTGTAAATGATTTTATGGCCAGAGAAAGTATTTGCTATGCTAGATTGTTCACCAAAGAGGATTCATTGAAATCAAATCAACAGCCCATTCATTTCAGAAGGTGGAGGAATCTAATGGGAAACAAGAGCCTTTTGCTCACCGCTAGCCTGATGAAGATTAAAATGAATGTCAAGTAATCAGTAAAATGCAACATGAATCTGTTCTGTGAATGTTTATTAACTTTTCTAAGCAAGAAATCATGCCATAACAGAAATATTTGCTGAGAGGATTTTTTAAAAAGTCACAAATCTGGTTATAAACAATCATGAAAGCTGAACCTAAACACACCAGGACTTGGGAAGCATTTGATGCACTGGGGCGCATCCTCACTTGCCATCATTCTTCTTCAGATATGCAAGGAGAGAAAAAATGCAGACATTGAGGGTTTAAGCTGGAAACTGACCAAAAAAATCCAGTAGACTCCAAAGACCCAATTTAGAGCTGTTGTGTGCTCATATGGTGACCCCTTGCACACGCAAAATATCCCATTTCTTTGTTCCAAAATCAATAGAGCTCTGTCTGAGCTGTTTTACCAGCAGTGATGAAAATGTGTAGTGAGCTATCCACTCCCTCATTAGCCATAAGACAGCACAGTCCTCTTGAAAGGAAGTCCAAAAAGACTGGTGGATAAAGGGCTTGGGAAATTAACGTTCATCTGTTATTGTTTATGTCCAGGCCATTTCAGGCCATTGGCATGCTTTCAAGATCTGAATTTTCAGTAAGATTGCACATCTTTGTGTGTGCATGTTTTCAAATTTCTATGTCACTTCTTCTTTCAGCATTGTATCCATAATTAAAACTTACTTAGTGCATATCTGAACCACTGTCCTTATTATGACCACAAACCATCCTCCTATGGCTGCTTTGTGAATACACGGAGCTGGTAGAACCTGAAGACCTGCACTTCCTCTTACCTGCCACGCCGATAGGTAGATAGAGCAGATGCGTGTGTGCAGCGTTATAAAGAAAAAGCTCCGCTGACAGACAGAAGTTTTAGAATTACCACAAGAAACTTTCTCCGAGTAATTTATTATTTGGGAATGATAGGACATGAAGGACAATGATGATATGTGGTTACGCAACTTGCACACAATCAGATGACACTCCATGCCAGAGAGGACTAGAACATGATGATCTGAATAGAGGCCAAGCCCTGACTACTACATTTCATGCTAGACGTACGTCTCAGATCATTCGCGTCCCAATCTAAGCCACCTTAACCATCTGGTCCCTGCTGAATTTCCTCATATGATATTTTCCCGTAAGAGTTAGACCCATTTGCCTTTCTGAAGCGTTACTCCTTGCAGCAACTGGAGTCTGGGGGAAGGAACTGCTGCCAAAAGACAGAAATGACCCGTCCTGCCACCCCTCCTGGTGGCCGTGTTGATGAACATGTCTATTACAGAGCCTGTCATTCCAGAGAGCCAAAGGCCAGGATGGAGAATACACACAGCGTCTCCTGGGACCGGGCAGCATGCTCCCAGCAGCCCGTATGTCTTCCACGAGAGCTGTTATTGATAGGGATGCAGTGTCTGCTCAGCAGAGAGCCAGACCAGGGGGGAGAAGGGGCAGGCAGAGCACAGCGCCCATGGAGATGCCGTTTGAGACCTACTTTTCCTTCATGAAGATTTCTTTCTCCGCTCCTAGCACAGTCTGCATGTAGTCGGTGTTCAGCACTCACTAGATACTTCCTCCTGAATAAATTTGGTCCTCTACTCCTGGGAGGCTAGACTTAACTGTAACAAGTCTGCTGCGCTTACATGCCCTGTGAAGACACAGTCCCCGTACAAAGTTCTTGCTATTCCTATTACTGAAAATGCGAACCCTTTGACATAGTTTCTCTTATTTTGTGCACACAGATTAGAGATGAAGCCCTTTAGTAAGGTTTGTAAATCTCGTTAGCATTCAGAAGCACCTATGAGAGGAGGAAAGACTTTATGAGAATCCAGGACGCAGCAATAAGATATTTCTCAGCTGTCAAACAAACAGTTCACAACATGGAGGACGGGGACAGGGGCAGGAGCAGGATTTGGATTTTAAATAAAGCAAGTATGCAAAACCAGAAAATTAGTTTCGGGCAAGAAAATCAACGGGAAGTTGGAATTTTGAGGTCTCCTCACAGGCTTATAATATAAAACACGGGTATCAGATGACAGATACTGGCTACTCGGGGAAGCACAAGGTTGGGAAAGTCGACTTTTGCTCGCAATCTACATTTCCTGGAGCTCTGGAGGAAGAACAACAGTGGAACTCTGCCAAGAGAGGAGGAGGGGGGAGGAGGGGAGAGTTCTTGCATTGAGATCCATCATCTTTGACCCCAAATCAGTGCCCTTACCTCTCAAAAGACCGTAGTATGTTTTTTCGCCGCTGTAGGTAAGTTTCACTCATTTCCCTCTAGCTTTATGAGCAGCTGTAGCTTTTGAAAAATTTTCGGTTGTGGAGGAGGGCAAAAATGGAAATTTGTCTAAACTTGCTAACTCCTACAAGTTCTATGTAATTTGTTTAGGATAAAATAATTATCTGTATTTCATTGACCTTATGTCCAAGGCTTCAAGTTCACAGAAACCCCTCCACGGCAAACATGCATAGAAATGGAAGCAGATACTGATCTGTCATCAAGACAGCAGCCTGCTATTAAAATGCACAATACTAACAACAACGGAGAGTTCGTTTCTTCCCTCCCTCCCTCCCTTCTTCCCTCTCTCCTTCCTAACTTCCTCCTTCTCTTTTCAACCATTTATTTATTCTACACACATTTATTGGACACGTAATGCCCTTTACGTATCCATTGCCAGCTGATCTTTTCAGGCCAGGCACACATTTGCATTTCATTTTTGCATCCAAAAATCTGCCTAAAGTTAAGCAAACTTGGGCTGAAGAGACAGGGTCCACTCTCTGCGCTTGGGTGTCCCGGCACCTGCCAGCCACACGTCCTCGGAATTGAGGACATCGTGTTTTCAATTTTCTTCAATAAAGCAATGAATCTGGCAATTTGCTGGCCTGCTTCAGCTAAACAGAAAGGACAATTTGAGAAAGATCATAGTTCAGGCCCAGTCAGCCGGAAAGGATTGAAAGCAGAGAGCTGGCCGCTCTGTGTCCCCAATGCAGCTTGCTGTCGCAGTTTGACTGACAAACTGACTTTTTTGAGGTGCTCATGCCCATTTCAGTCAGAGTTTATTGAAGGTGATTTTGATCTTCTCCATGAGGCCACAGCAGTGGCCATGCCATCTGTCACCTTGATTGCATCGTGGATTCTCTGGAGAGAGCGCCATGGCTCCTGATCATTTACAGATTGTGCTGCTTTCCCCTCCATAAGGACCACATGCACAGAGCCAGATGGTGAACATGCACGCTTATTATAAGTCTTTATCTCCGTGCAGGAAGGAGAGGAACCATTAGGTCTCCCTCAGGAGCTCTGCTCCTCTCTACCATCATGCTGCTCCTCAGCAAATACAGTCTTCTTCAGCTGTCATCGGCCTACCTCTGAAAATTAAAAAAATAAACAATAATTCCATCAGCCAGGGCTGGGAAACCAAGACGGACAGCAAAGCCATCCCCTTGCCTGCCTTCCTTTCCTCTAACCCCCCACTTGCCTGACTGTCAGCACAAGGTAAAAACAAGTTTGTTTGCAAATGCATCATTAATGTGTTGATTTTTTAAGAGATCAGGAGGGGCTGCTGCTTGGAAATAAAGCGACATGATCCTGTTTTCTGTTATTGGGGTTATGGCTTCCATTGTATTGGTCTCATTCTTTTCCATTTAAGGATTTTTGGTTCATTTCACCTATTTAAAAATTCTATGCAGTTTTTCTGCAATAGTCCCAGGAGGGGATCACTTGTGTGTCAAAGCATAAGGGACCAGGGAGGGACTTAGGTGCTGGCGACAGTGAGCAAGAATGGAAGACCCCAAGTACAGTGGAACGCTGGAAACATTCCTTTTGATAAACTCTCCATAGGGAAAGACATATAATGTGCAGGGCTGGGAAGAGGTCTGGAGAGCTGAGCAAGCACAGCTCAGAGAACCAACTGAGCAGATCAGAGGACGGCCGATCAAAATGTGTCTTCTCCCAAACCACCACTGGCACTTATGGTTAGGGATTCATATGGGGTCTAAAAGAATCCTAAGTGGAACCGTATGTAACACATGCAAAAATAAATACACGTTAGTTGTAAAGAAAGTCATTCTCAACTTTTTGAGTTTATAGGTTTACCTTAGATATAATAAAGTGCATACATCTTAAATGTACCTTTCGGTTTTTATATATAAATACTCCACCCATGTCAAGACGTAGGGCGTTTCCAGAACTCCAGCAGACTTGTGATAAATAAATAAATAAATGTTCATAAGCAGACTCACTAAGAAGCCCACCTCCACTGTTTTTTCCATGTACAATATGCCCAAGCTTATAAGTCCCTTCTCTCTGACACGTGCACGTGTGTGCACACACACACAGAGAAAAGAGAAAGGGGCTTGGACATAGCCACCAAGAGACCCCGGGTCTATGTGGGAAATCCCCCACCAGTGAGCGGCTGCCTGCAGAAAGCAGGGAAAGGTTTTCAGTGACCCTTAACCTTGAAATCTCACCTACATGGGTCATTCATTTAGAATGACTGCAATATTAACCCAATGGTTGCGATTACCGAAATCCAATATCTTTGCTCAGACACTAAATCTAAGTGATCCCGGTGTCTGCTAACCCAGTCCCATGATCCCTTATGGTTTAGGTTAAAATGGCATGGGATTTCTTTATTCATGAAATACTAAGTCCGAAATCTCTTACACACCATTTCTCGAGGGCCTGACCCTTCCAGAAGTATCAGCCTTTGCTGGGAGTGCAAGATAAGCTACAAGGGAGTAGTTGTGAAAAAAATGACTATACGAAACCCCACTGGGAACACACACACACACTAACAAGCTGCTTACATATCCATATTTCCTCAAAAAGCAATCGAGTCCAGGGCACTTCGTAAACACAAGTGCAAAAGTTATTCTACATATTAGGGACCTTTCCAGTGGAGATTCGAGTAGAAAACAATAATGTCTTGAACAGATCAACTTCCTTTTTTTTCTTAAACCTCATTTAACCCATCAACTTTCATGATGGTACTGCTTTCAATAGAATAAAGTCACCACCAATAGTTTTAGAGGAAGAAATTTAGTGTGGTTTTAATTTAATTCAATGCAAACATGTTTTCAAAGGAGAGATTTATGGTAAGCTCCTACTCTTAAACTGGCTCTTTTTGTTTTATATTGGGGCGTCAGGGAATGTGTGTCCATGACGCTGTATGAAGGTGTGGGTGTGTCCAGGAGAGGTATATACTTGATAGGCTGGTGTGCTCACTGTACTTGAGATACTTTGCAAATGATATTTAAAGACACGAACAAGAAAAAAATAGTCATCCATCTCTAAAATAATCCCTGGCCCCTGAACATTAGCCTCAAATAGACTGCACCTAAGCACACGGATTTTTAAAATATCAGCATTCTCCCTAATGCATATCATTTTTCTACCCAGCACAGATAGGAATAAGTTTGGGATTAGCTCTACCCAGTTAAACAGATGATCCTGACCTTTGTAACATCATATTGTTCTGTGCTTTTGGAGCAAAAACCATTTATAGGGATGCACGCTGAAAAGCAAATCACCAAGTACAGCTCCCTCTCTACAAAAGGAAGGAAGATAATCAGAAATAACACAGTGCATTTGATTAAAAATAAATATGTGGTTTTATAAAGTGAAAAAGATTACTAAGGCCCAGGAAAAGGAAAGAGAACCTGACTTGATTACCTAGTGTTAATGAAATGTGCTAAGATACAGGAAGGCTTCCTGGCCCCCAAGTGGGGAGAAGATATTGCTGCAAATCTGAAATGTTGAGCGTTTTAATTTCCAGTTCTGGTTATGTCACTTCTAGTGAGGCTAGGATCAGAAGCTCAGTGCAGTGCCCCCTGGCTATGACCTCGTGTTCAGGTACAAGGAGAGGCCAGAGGGCATGGGATCAGGCTGGGGCTGAATCACAACCTTTTTAGTTGGCCTTGGACTTGCACAGGTTGCTTACTTTCTCCTAGCCTGTATTCTCTATCTTCCAATGAGCAAAACAATTCCAGTCTCCCAAGTGAGGATTAACTGTGATGAATGGGAGAACATCTCCCGTGTGTCTGGCATGTACTAAGCCCTGAAAGCATGCTGCAACTGGAATTAAACAGTGCAAACATTACCATTTCTGTTAACAGATAGTGCTGCAAATGCATACACAACGCAATAATTAAGATTATTAGGTGCCAATGTAGAAATTATATTTTGTAAAGCAGCGGGAATTGTAAATGCATGTTCGATGGCATGGAAGTGGGCGTGGTGATGAAGAATAGAGACCCTGCATTCAGCTCTAGGGTCCAGCTGCCATTTGGTAACTGTGTGACCTTGCATGCATTGCTTAAATTCTCTGCATTTCAGTTTCTCCACCTGAAAAAGGAGGTGATAATAAGGAACCTATTTTAGGATTAGATGAGATAATATAAGTAACATATCTGGCATTATAAAAGTTAGCCAACGTTCTGAGTGCTTCTGTGGCTGTGAAATAGTGGCTCATGATTTCATCCTTTACTAACTTTTGGCTGTGGTGTAGCAATAAAATCTTATTGCAGCTCAAAAGCCCAGGAAACTGACCAAAATTCATTGTTCACTTTTATTTGCTGTTTTTGGTTTTCAGTGTTTGCTAAGCTGGAACTATTGTTTATTTTATTTTATTTCACTGCTGCAAACCATACCTATAAACTTACTAAGCTGTGTCACACATACACACAAACACACACTCCATTGCTCATGCAGGGTGGGTGTAGCTAGAGTTATCCAAACCCACAGCCATTACTGGGAAAACACATCAAAGTACAACAGGAAAAGGAGTGGCATTATTTTGGATTCAAAATTAAAGATTTGATATTGGCCCTAATTCTACTACTTAACCTTAATTCTACTACTTAAACTTAATTAATAATTATTTCTCTCTCTCTGTACAATAGATATTGGAAGGCCTTTTCATTTCATGGGGTTGCTGTAAGGATCAAATTTGTGAAAGGATTTCGAAAAATATAAGACACTATACAAGCTTAAATATCCAGTATTGGTATTATATATTAAAGACAGCATCATCACCAACCATTAATGAGTATTGTAAACAGATTAATGAAGATTTTATAATAAATGTGTAACGCTCAGAAATAACTTAGATTCCAGTTGGAAAGCAAGAGCATCAAAATCCATTGTGTTCTGAACCACAGGCCAATATGGAGACATATCTAAATTCTGCTCCTGGGGTTCTCAGGAGTTCCTGGATCAAGTGATTCTGATTAATAGAGTGGATGAATAGGGCTCACATTTTAATTTTGCTTCTTCCTATCTTTGAGAATATTTCCAATATTACAATGTTCTATCTCCCGAATAGCATAAGACCCAAATGAAAGTAAATCCAACAAAATCTGCTTAACTCAGGCTGCTTTAAAATAAGAGTTCATACAATGGGACAGTTGGTCCCAATCCTCGTTTAATATGTCTGCAGTACAAAGGGTCTTTGCTGCCTCCTGTTTCTGCAGAAAAAAGAGCTTATTAAAATAAATGCGGAATAGAATTTAAGCTCCAGTAGAAATGGAAAAGCAATAATTGATTTAACAATAATAAAAAACAAGAAATCTATTTTTCAGGATATTTCTTGTTCTTGCATTATAATTTAATTCAGTGATATTCAGATTTCAAAGCTTTCTTCATATGAATGTAAAAAATGAAAATAATTATTTCTCTTTAAAAAGTTTCGGGATTTTTTTAAAATAATAGGATGACAATAAGAAGGCAGTTCTAAAAGTAAATTCAGAAAACCTAAAATGAACCAAGTAATTCAAATCCAGATAACATTAGGAAACATATAGGCACCTAAACTTTTCTTTCTCTGTCCTTAGATAAAACAGGCATGAGAAGCTAATTGATCATGATTTCAAAATAAGTATTTTTAAATAATAATATCGTAACGTGTAGGATCAAAATCAATGGGTGGATATTTATGTGTTTGTATGTGTGCACGAGTGTATGTGTGTGCATGTGCACATGTGTATGCATGCGTGTGTATGTATATGTGTGTGTGTCTGTCTGTCTGCCTGCTCAAGCCAAATTCAACTAGCAGGCAGTGATCACACATCTTATCTTGTGAATGGCATTAGATATCTTGTTTAAAATCTCTGATTAATCTGATTAAGCTAGTGAGTGAATAATCCTTTAATCCTCTCAAGAATACAGTTTATGTCTGCTGAGTGTCAAATTTAAGACGGGTAAGCTGTAAATACTGAAATTTAAGTGAAGGGAAGGAGAAAAAGGCAGCCACCCAAAGTCAAATTGTGTCGCCTCTTTTCCGGATTCTGTCTTTTGTGGGTGACCTTCTCTGCTGAAAAGAGAATGAGAAACATTAGGAAAAATAATAAATCATCCTCCAGCAGTGGCTCTGTGGCAGCGAGCGTATCAGTCACCGAGGAGCAATCTGCTAGCATGTGCTTCCCTTTTCCCAACCAGTTTAATTATAAATTAATGGGTACTGCCTTTCGCTTCTCTTTTCACTCTGGAGCAGAAGTGTTTAAAACCAGACATTTATTTTACAGTTGAAAAACTACCTCAGAAGCTAAAATTGCTAAATATTTTTGCAGACTCACAAACACAGGAAAACTAACATCCTCCCATTAAAGTCTCAGAGGACTACACTTTAAAAACTGTTCTTGCGTTTAGAGTAATAGGGAGCTTTGGCCAGGTCAAATGACTGAAATGCCTGGGTGCTGCTGTATCATTATGCACCAAATTTAAATAACAATGATGAGATAAGATAGTGGGGGGAGGTGGTTAGAGGAGGATGGTGGTAATTAATTTGCTGCCCAAGGAAAATAAAAAGTAAAAAAAAAAAATTTAACTGACTGGCTTGCTTGCTTGGTGCATTTGACCATCGACTTTTAACTGAAATATAGATGTATCAACCCGGTCAAAGATTTATAATGTCTGTAGCCCAAAATGTGCTGTGAATTTGTTAGCCTAAAATATTTTTTGTGTTAGTTGTTTATAAAGATCATCCGGTTCCCCTAAAAACCTGACTAATGTCTGCTAGAAGAGCAAAACAGCTAGAGGAGATTAATTTGCCATTCAACTGCTTTTTCATTTACTCATTTAACATGAGTCAAGGGGATCTGGTCTGATTAAAGTATTGGCCAGCCCTTAAAGGCAAAAAGTCTATATTATCCCTTAAGTCCCATGATGTGAGGACATGAGGCAAAGGAAGAGCAGCCCGCCCAGCGCTGAGGAGAGTTCCAGAGTCAGTGCCACAGTCTGGGAAACGAGGTAGGGACTAGATCAGCTCATTCTGCTCCTTGCTGTTCGGACTATGGTGTAGCCTCTACATTTTGACTGTTCCAGTGAAGCCCAGAGAAAGTAAGGGCTCAGGAACCAGACATTGGAGGGAAGCCTGTGAGAAACCATCTCCTGACTTTCTCTCTGTTTCCCTGAATGGAGGTTCTACACTTCTAGGTTTGCCCCAAACATATGGGGGTAAGACGAGGAGTGGGGACCTTTGGCCCCAAGACGACTAGTCTCACCCTCAGCCAGCTGTGTCCCCTCACCCCAGAGTCTGCCAACCTCTGCAAGTAAAGCTTTCAGCGTGCTAACTTTAGCATCTTCTTTAAATGTCACATATTTGGCAGAATCTCATATTTTCGGCCCTTTGTTTTTCATAAGGTAGGCAAATGCCTGACATCTCTGGCCTGTGTGTTCGGCTCCAGCTCTTTTCTTCCATGTACTCGGTGGTAATGGCTTTTGTAATTATCACTTGCTACATGATATATTATCCCCGTGGATATTTAGTCTCTTATTATCTTTAACCTCATCCGCCTTTGACAGTGAACTTTCCCCCACCATCCTCAGCTGGGGATGAGCTGACGCCTGATTTTGAAGGGCAGGACCCATGCCAGGGCCCTGAGGACCACAGACCTCATTACAGCTTCTGGACTGAAAGTGACCCAAAGCTGGAAAGGGAGGGTGAGGATTTCCTGCAGACTTTCTTCTGGAAAAGTTTCCTACAGAACTGACTGGGAAACAGAATAGTTTGCAGCCCCCTCCATGAATGAGTTGTGGGGCTGAGGGGTAAGTGCATGGAGATGAAGCCCATATTGGTATCAAACAGTGAAATGGCCTCATTGATATCTTGTTCAAGGAGTAAGGGCTATCTTAAAACCCCAAAGCACAGTGTTTACCAGTGTAAAATGCTTTCTGAAATTGTTTTAAAATGAGCCTACTTATGAATAAATATCTAAGAGAATAAGTGTATAAATGGTGCCATTTGTAATGTTGTTTTTTCTCATTGTACATGTCTTCTAATTCATTGTCTTTAGACTCTGCTCTCACCTTCTCATAATCTCCATTACTCATGTTGCAAAATAGCAGACACACTCTTTTGCCATTCATTTACTCCTTCATCGATTCAATAAATGTTTACTGAAAGTTTGTTAAGGGCATAGACATAAAGATGGTATTGTTTAAAATGATGCAAGGATTCCCTGGGTACATTCCATGTAGAGTGCACAAAAGAGACCACAGGTTCATGGATGTTATATATGCTGAGGCCTCGCCAAAGAGCAAAATGAAGTCATGCAACCTCCATCCAGCTCATTCCTTGAGATTGAAAAGGAGATTACAAAAGCATACCTGGTGAGGAGAAGGGTCATCATCACCCCATTCTCCTCTTACTATGGTGTGCCTGTTCACCTGGTTTCAGATTCACCTCTTCATTTTGAGTTTCTATTGATTCTAAGAAAAGCTTATTTATGCTCATAAACTGCAGAGTCCTTTGGTAAGAGACAAGGAAGTTTTAAGGTATTAGAAAGGGCAAAAGTGCATGATTGAGGCGCCAGCGTGGTGGTGTAGTGGCTAAGTTCGCACACTCTGCTTCAGCGGCCTGGGATTCACATGTTCAGATCCCAGGCTGTGGACTTATCACTGCTCGTTAAGCCACGATGTGGCGGCATCCCACATAAAATAGAGGAAGATTGGCAGAGATGTTAGCTCAGTGACAATCTTCCTCAAGCAAAAGGAGGAAGACTGGCAACAGATGTTAGCTCATGACCCACCTTCCTCACACACACACAAAAGTACATGACTGAGATTTAGGAAATCTTAAGATCTTGAAATCTATTTTTTTTTTCTTCTCCCTAAAGCTCTCGAGTACATTGTTGTATATTCCAGTTGTGAGTGCCTCTGGTTGTGCTATGTGAGACGCCGCCTCAGCATGGCCTGATGAGTGGTGCCATGTCCGCACCTGGATCCGAACCGGTGAAACCCCAGGCTGCCAAAGTGGAGCATGTGAACTTAACTGCTCAGCCATGGAGCCGGCCCCTTGAAATCTATTTTTAATGAATTCCTGAACCCGATTGGCAATCCAGACCATGGGGTGTTAAATCCTCTTTTCACACTGGATCCAGAACTTAGAATCTCAGTGTGTCTTCTCCAGCCCTTTAACTCTAGGCAACCGGAGTTTAGACCAGCAGGTTCAGCCCCAGCCAGGCTCTGAGCTGCTCTGGTCAAAAGAGACTATTACTAAGTTCAGCTCCACCAGGCAGTGATGTCTAGTTTGTTCAAGTCTTCGTGTTCATAAATCTGGGATGTGGGGTGGGCTCTCAGTCCTCAAAGGGCCATTAAGTCCCAGATCTTCTCTAAGACCATTTACATTTGCTCAGATTAAACAACCAGGCCTGATCTCAATTCCAGTGTCCAGGTGCTCTGAGCCCTAGTCCAATTGGCGAGGTCCCTAAACCCTGCCTAGCCATTACTGGGGGATTCCTACCACGCCTTGGCCAGCAGATTAGACCCTCTTGAATATCTACGCTGACTTAGATCTTGTTCCAGTTCACAGTGATCCATTGCACACTGTTGTTTAGGTGTTGGCCACTCTTCCAGTGCCCAAGAGACAGCTTAATATTTAGGTCAGTTTTCCTAGCCCATAGGTTTCAGCATCCTACTCTTTCCTTTTGACATGCTACCAATGTCCTCACGGATAATCTTTCCTGAGTTATGATACTAAGACCTATTGGGGAAGATTTCTAAAGAATGTAAGAAAGTACAAGTTGGTGATAGACATTTTATTGGTTTTGAGTTTCCTCTAGAACTGAGTGATTCCTAGAAGACCCCCAGCTCCCCAAGACCAGCCCAGACCAAGAATAGACTTCCTATAACTATTAAACAAAAACACATTCCTCCACTTTCTAGCCTGAGACACAGAAGTGGCTAGTGGCCTCAATACATCCTGAATGTATTTATTTGTGTCAGTGTATTTCACTCTCTAGTCTGTCGTCCTTCTAAAATATGACACTAGTGACTCTAGTATTATAGCAACTATCATGTGGTCAAATGTTTTAAAAAGGAATAGAAAACTAGACTTTATCACCTAGTTTCCTATCCCAATTATATGCTTTTACCATGCACTTTAACACAATAGCATAAAAAACTTCAAGAAGCTCATTAGATTGAATAAAATTGGAAAGCTGGATAATGCCATTATTGTTGGGAATATGGGTATATTGAAATCTTCATAAATCTGGATTTAAACCTAGACTGGTACAGACATTCTAGAAACAACCTGGTAGTACTTAGTTAAATTAAATATTTCCTATGACATAGCTGTCTTGTTCCTAGAAATAATTCTCAAAAATACTCTTACACACTGGGGGGACATGTTTCACAATGTTTATTGCAGTCTTGTTTGTGGTGGTAGGAAGGGGGAGGCAATCATGGTGTCCATCACTAGTAGACAGGTAAGACGTGGTATATGCCAACTCTAAAGTGCTCTGCAGCTATTAGAAACAAAAGGCTGGATGTTTACAAAGCTATATGGATAGGTCTTAGAAACAATAAGCCAGAACGATAAAAGGAAAATAGAATGAGCTCTCTAGTGTAATGATACTTGCATAAATTAGACCTTGTGAACAAATGTTTTGCAAGAATATGGAGAACAGAAAGATGTCATTAAACACATTAACATGACTGCTTGTGGTAGGGGGAAGAATGAGAATGGTAGTGAGAAAATGAGAAATGAGGACCACATGAGATAGATGGATGGGTGGATGGATGCATGGATGGATGGATGGAGAGAGAGAGAGATGACATATAAGTGAGCCAGCCAGTTGGTCCAGAGAGAAGCCTATGCAAACTGATGATATGGCGTGATCAACTAAGAATAATTAGCAACATTTTGTACTTGAAATTCAGAAATAAAATAAAACTGTCCAAGAAAGCTGATATGTTTCTAGGGCAATAAAGACATTATTGAGTGCACACTCCGGATTGAGATTAAAAACTAAACACTGAGGGGCTGGCCCAGTGGCGTAGTGGTTAAGTTCACACACTCCACTTTGGCTGCCTGGGGTTCACGGGTTTGGATCCCAGGCACAGACCTCGCACTGTTTGTCAAGCCATGCTGTGGCAGCATCCCACATAAAACAGAGGAAGATTGGCAGAGATGTTAGCTGAGCAACAATCCTCCTCAAGCAAAAAGAGAAAGATCGGCAACAGATGTTAGCTCAGGGCCAATCTTCCTCACAAAAACAAAAAACAAACATTGATTTGTGGTATTGCCCAACCTTCACTTATCCTATGAGACTTAGATTTGCCATGAACATCACATCTGGCTCCCTTAAGACATCTCTCCAGTTAACAGCCAACAGTAAGAGCCTAGAATGGGACTAGTCTATTGGCTCAGCATCTTTGACAGAGGGGGCATAAGCAGCTTCTAGATGGCAAGCTGAAGTGAGAAAGCCACTAGCAAAGGGAGATAAACACCCTGTAAGGGCATCTTAAAGTACCATCCACGAGTCCAACAGAACAGCCGAGCCATAGAACACTGCAAATTGCACAGTCTGACAGCCCAACCTGGTGAATGCAGCTACTGGACAAGTAATTGCTCTGGAAAAGCTAAGCCTCTGCAACCTGAGCAAACCTGAGGGCAGCCTTTCACATATCAGTGAAAACCAGGCTTCCCCACTCTCACTCCTACCTCTATCCATTCACTCACGTGCACATGCAGCTTCAAACCCCAAGGTCACAATGGAAATGACAACATTTTATTGCCTTTGAAATAATTCATCCTTCAGAAGAGTCTCTCTCAGAGAACTCCTATGTGATGGAGTATTAACAGGTCAGCACTAAATTGTCCAATATGGCAGCCACTAGCTACATGTGGCCATTGAGCGCTTGAAATGTGGCTAATTCAAATTGAGATGTGAAGACCTAATAAGATAAAAAGAATGTCAAATATCTCCTTAATAATTTTTATATTGATTAAATGTTGAAATGATGTTCTAGAAATATTGGGTTAAATGAAATACATTATTAAATTATTTTCACCTGTTTCTCCTTACGTTTTTTGAACTAGTTGGTAGGAAAATTTAAATTACATTTGTGGCTCACCTTCTGTTTCTAATAGATAGTGCTGATCTGGGCACTTATATGTTTATTTAAAGCTTCTCTTTCAGTTAATAATGTGAAATTGAAGTCTGATTAGTTTCTCTCAAAGGTGGAAGACTCTCTTTTAGATGCTATTGTTCGATAGAAGATTCAAAATCATGTTCGATCCCCTAGAATTTCTTGTTGTTAGTGATTCCCACTAGAAGCTTCTGGCCTTTTCTTTGTTCTTAACTTCACCTTTTAATCTAAATAGAGTATGATCAAACCACAATAGAACAAGAGGTCCACGTAGGTTGGGGACAGCCTACAAACACCCCAATGACGATATGAATTATATTAGGGTTGCTCATGTCTTTGTGCCAAGACATCTTGTAGCATCCAGAAGGTCTCTTCTGGGCTTCTACTTACAATCCTGGCATGAAATCTCACTGACAATCTAGGATGGAAAAGAAATGAAAACAATTCATACCCAAATATGTCACTTTCCACTATAAAGGGAACCTAGGAAATGGGATACTCATTCACCACTTATTCCCAGGAGTTAATGTGATAGGAATTCAAGAGTTTAAAAAATAATATTCTCCTTTGAAGTCAGCCAAAAAAAAAATCTTTATTTAGTAAAAAACAAAAACAAAAACTTGTTTAATTCAAATACTAAAATGTCACCAAAGACCTGTATTAACTTGGGGATAGAGTACATTTTCGTGCTTGATTATTACTATGTAAATCTATCACCACTCCTTTTTTATCACTTTTTTTCCTTCATTTGAGCCTGATCCCTGGAGTCAACCCCTAATTGTCAGGGGACTTGTTATAAGTAATGGTCATTTGTGTTTCATAATTATCTTGAATCAACACAATTAGTTCCACATTCTGCTGTTTTCTTCCTAAGGCATCTGTAAACATTTTTCCACAATTCCAGCAAATAGCTTTTGGCAATAATTAAATATTTTTAATTAAAAAAAAGTAAAATGTTCCAAGATGGCTATTTTAAATGTGCTTTACGGACCCCTCCAAGAATATAAGAAAATCTTCTTCAAGATGCCAGCCAAGAGATTTCCTCTTTCAATGCTCAACCACAGCTCCACAGTTTAGAATGTCTTCGGTCACAGTTTTAACATGGTTAAATAACATAAAGCCTGAAGGACATTTAATAAGAAAAAGAAAGTACTATGTGTGATTGAATGATTTCATTTTATTCCCTTGGATTATTTTTTATTCATCCCAGAAAAATACATTGACTACCACCTATGTACAAGGCCATAGGAGTGATGGTCTCAAATTTTTCGTAGTATCAGACTCACCTAGATTCTACCTTAGCCTCTCTGATTCAAGGAGTTAAAAGCAGATCCTGGAAATACGCGCTTGTAACAACTACACAAGATGGTTCTGAAGTAAGTCGGACTCAAACCTCCACTTTTGAGAAACACTGAGACTTTCAGATTCTGTCTCTTAATCTTGAGAGAGGTGCAGAATATAAACTCTCGCTCTTTAAAACAAGAGGTGGTAATACATCTCACATAATTGTAGTAAAACTAAAATGACCCACCTGCAGCTAGGAAAGCATATATAAGACGGGGGTGGAAAGCTGGCTGTCATTTCTAGAAAGCCCACTTTGAATTTCTAAGAAGGCTTTCTTCAAGAATTGCTCCTAAAATAGAATTTTATTTCTTTTTTTGCTGAGGAAGATTAGCCCTGAGCTAACATCTGTGCCGATCTTCCTCCACTTTATATATGGGTTGCTGCCACAGCAGGGCTGACAAATGGTGTAGGTCTGTGCCTGGGATCTGAAACCACGAACCCAGGCTGCTAACATGGAGTGCACTGAACTTAACCACTACACCATGAGGCCAGCCCGTAGAATTTTCTAATAGATTCTTCACAGACAGGCACGTCCTCTACTGGGTGGTAAAATTTGCAGACAAGAACTACATATGGAAAATGCATTCTCTTCAGGCCACTTACCCGGAGGCACATAGGGCGATATGGAAGGTGTGGCCACCAAAACAAGATCACTGAACACACAGCACAGTCATTGTGCTATGCTCTGCCCCAAACCCTGAGTCCCTTCATGGCCACCATATTCAGATACATGCTTTGTTTTGTTCTGTCTTTTTCCCCTAGGACAGTGTTTGGCAAATTTTAAACAGTATGATGACAGGCTGACAAGAGAGGTTTTCTTGTGTTCTGCAGCCGAGAGATATAGGTGGCGCTGCGTGCCCATGTGCTGTAGACATACGGAGGGAGAGAATCAGGCCTCCTCTCACAGAGGCGAGGGCAAAGGGCTGTGGCATTGAAGGCTCAGCCTTGTGACATTAAATTTTGTGTTGAAAGTCCTTCTATACTTGTCATTCCTGGTTCTAACAGGATCCTAAGCAGAGAGAGATGAAAATCAGAGTATATCAAGATATCAATAAAATATCCAAGTATATCAATATCAAGAATGGGGTATCATTAAGGATTGTATACCAATAAAGTGTATCAACTAAACTCAAAAGACTAAAATTAGCAAGCCCATCCTTGCCATAATGAAGAACAGCACTCACCCCGCCTCAGGATTAGAAATCAGCCTATCAGGATGCACTTCTCACAGTGGCTTCAGCTTCCTCCTTTAAGTGACGGTATGCTTTTCTTTAATTTCCTCCAAATTAACATCCAGTAACAAAAAGGTGATTTCCCTATCCACGCTTGGCAATTGTGAGAACACTTAGCCACTTTAAAGTCAGGTGGTGGCACTGTAAGGAAAAGACACGAGGTAGTTAAAAATTTGAAGAATATGTCAATTGGTAAAATTAGATAAAAAGTTACGCTGTGTTCTGCCCTACATTTGGACTATCACAAGTGAGGCAAACTTTTCTAGGCAAACTGCTGAGGACTGCCAATTTAACAAGCTGTTCCATGCTGCAAGGGACATATTTATGGACATACTTTCAACAAGACGTACCTAGTGCTACCAAGCTGTGCTGTACTAAAGAGCAGAAAAAATCAGAACGATAGATAAAAAAAAAATAAAGGATTTCACACATGGATCCTATTAAAATCAGATCAAGTATTCTGAAATTTACAGGCAAAAATATTTAAAATAATGACAGGGTTGTTGCATGATCTAAGAAGAAAACACCCGGGAAATGTAAAAGATAAGATTGACACAGCATGTTTAGCTCAGGCTGTTGTACAACAAGCCTCTTGAAGGGAGAGAGAAAAAGCCAAGCGACATTGTGAATATTCTCATTCTTAATCAGTTGGGTCAACATGACTCTAGAGCTATTTAAAACCCACGCTTATCTCATGAATGTTTTTCAATATAAAGATTGCTGTTCACAAAATCTTTCAAGAAAGATTGATTTCATGTCTCTGAATCTTTTGACAGTCCAAAAGGCACCTGAAGTCACCACTAGGACTATTACCTATTTATTACAAGAAGCCATTGGCTCTGCCCTATGATAGCATTTCCTATCCTTGGGAGTGTGTTTGGGATACTGATGAGTCAGAACTGTTCTTTATTTAAAACCAGCTACCTATTTCTATTTCTGGGACTGGAGATAGCAAGTCAACTTAGAGCTCATTGTCTTTGTTCAGGAAAAAAAATATTGCTCTGGGGAAAGAGTGTAAAAGAATTGATGATATTGGTGGTTTGACAAGAACCTGGAGTGTGGCTGCTTTGATTATCCGTGTTACTCCTCACACATGCGTTAATTTATATCCATCAATTCATTTGACTACAGAATGTTTTAGGAGGAAAAGAAACAGGACCAAGAACATTGTACTTTGATAATCAATGTCACTGTAACATTTTTGATGGTCACAGGCATCTGTACACACTTTTTCTGTAAAGGGCCAGGTAATAAATATTTTAGGCTTTGTGGATGACACGCTCTCACCCTAGGTCCTCAGTTCTGCAGCACAAAAGCAGCCATAGATGATATGTAAATAAATGAGCATGGCTGTGTTCCAATAAAACTTTATTTACAAACACGAGTGGCAGGATGTGGCCCAAGGGCTATAGTCAGATGACCCCTGGAATAGGGGTCCAAGAGAGGCTGCCTGCAGAAGAGACAAAAGGATCCCCTAGCAGGAAAGTCACTAGAAAGAAAGAAGAATCCAAAGCTGGTAGCGAAACTCTAGAAGCAGAGCTGCTGGAGAGGAGGACTGGGCGTAGGTCCTGAAGTGGGCAAGGCTCAATTCCCTTCTCACATCGCTCTGAAACTACTGCGTGCCCAGGGTAGGGCTTCAGTTGTGACAACTGAGAGAGCTGCTAGGGTAGGGCTCTAATCCTGGGAGTTCGAGCCTCCTTGGGCATGCTGTCCTCCTCTCCTCCCTGACCTACATGCTGAGAAATCACCAGTGACCCGATCACAGTCTTGTCAGAGCAGCCTGCCAATAGGCTGGGCATCAGCTCCTGAATTTCTGGTGTTTGCCCTTGATGGCAGCAACAGCAGCAGAAGAAGGGGCTCTCCGGCAGTCTTACCAGATGTTCTAGTTTCTTCCACTGTATGGTGATGTACCCATGAAGACTAAGCTCTTTGGACTTGAGCAAGTTCCTGAGGCTCTTGGTGTTTGCATGAAACACCACAGGGAAGGAAGAAAGTAGATGAAAATGCAGTTATTATAATTTGAACAACAAAATAAATGTGACTTCATTCTATAGCCTAACCCGGTGAGGGGGCATATTGACTGTAGTTATTAAACTAAGGCTACAAACAGGGAAAGCTTCTCCTCTTTATTGTTTGGACAAAGTGTTAAGCTGATGAGGCCCATGGGTTCAGATCTTCTCCTAAGACTAGGACAGTGATGCAGTCATTAAAGATCTACTTAGGTGGAGATGAGAATAACTCAATGGATTACAAAGCTAAGTTGGGTTAGGAGAAGGTTGGCTCCAGAGATCTAGTCTAGATTCAGTAAAAGAAACATATTATTCCTACTAGTCACTCTAACCGACGCAGCAAATCAGGATTTTGTTTTACATTAAAAATAGTTTGAGGGGCCGGCCCAGTGGCGCAGCGGTTAAGTTCGCGTGTTCCGCTTCTTGGCGGCCCAGGGTTCGCCGGTTCGGATCCCGGGTGCGGACATGGCACCACTTGGCAAGCCATGCTGTGGCAGACATCCCACGTATAAAGTAGAGGAAGATGGGCACGGATGTTAACTCAGGGCCAGTCTTCCTCAGCAAAAAGAGGATTGGCAGTAGATACCTCAGGGCTAATCTTCCTCAAAAAAAAAAAAAAAAATAGTTTGAGTCCTTTGGTGATTCATATTTATACTGCATATTCTTCTTTACGTTGCATATTCACTCATTGCTTGATTTTATCTTCAGAACAATGTTGTGAGGCAGGTGGAAAATGTGTTCATATTACCCCCATTGTTTTTGCAGATGAAGTAACTAAGACGTAAAATGTTTCAATGATTTGCTCAAGGTTCCAGGACAGCAAGTCTCCACCTCTACACTGGTCTCCATCCCAGGTCTCTTTACTTCCAATCACATGTTCTCCCCGACCCTTGCTGCCCCCGCACCTTGACTTGTGCAGCCTTTTGATCACATCACTTCCCATCAAAGGGAGCCTGCAAATGGCTGCAATGGAGCAACTCAAATGGAGCTCACTGCCATCACCTCCTTGCGGAGGTGAGCTATGTGGTGTTCAGCACCTACTGACCACCTATTCACCTCAGCCTGGTGCTTACTCAGTTTGGAACAAGGCAGAAGGAATTACAGAAGGGAAACTGGAGGAGACAGAGAGCACAACCAGAGGATACCCGATTTCATGGGAACGCTGCCATACAGAGGTCCCGTATATGCCGTGAAACCTGGGGCAAGTTACTTACCTTCTCTGTGCTTCAATTCCCTTATCTGTAGAATAATGATGGTACCTATTTCAAGGAAATGCCACATAGATTAATTGACTTAAAATGTAGAAAGTGCTTGAAGCAATATACAATATAAGTGCTGGGCAAAAGTAAGAGATACAGAATGGCCTCAAGGACAGAAGCCTTGAGAAGGAACCTGGTCTGGCTTCTAGAAGTGTGATCGAGAACAAATTATTTTACCTCTCAGGCTCCTATTTTCTCCTCAATTAATAGGAGACAACAATATCCCCTCAAACTATTGTGGATAAGAAGTGACAGTACTGGTCAAATGGTAAACTATCTTGGTAATTACCTTCTTGTATCACACAGTACAATTTTAGGACTATGAAGCAGAAAATGTCAGAAAGTGATTTATATAAAATGTGAATCCGACCTGGTTACCCCTTTTTAACAATTCTTTCCATCACATTCAGAAAAAAAGAAAGAAAGAAATGTCATCATCTGCTCTATCTCTAGCTGTCAAAATCGTATGCATGCGGAGTATTCCAATAATTGCTACCATTTACTGAGTCCTCACTCTGTGCTAGGTCCAGTGAGTAACATAAATTATCTCATTTATTCTCCATGGAGATGCTACAAATATAACAAACTGGGTTTTACAGATGAGGAATCTAAAACCCGGAGAGATTAAGTGATTTGCCCATGTCAGCAGCCAGCAAATAGTGAGGCTGACGCAGCCCTGGTCCCCATGGTGCCGAAGACCACATCTTTAGCCAACCACTCTACCTGCTCCTTCCATCAAAAAGAACCTCTCCCCACTCCGAAACAATACAGCACTTTGTTCCTATTCTTTTCACGGGAATACAATTCTACCTTGAATTATGAATTTTTTGTACATGTCGCAGCTCATCTGCTGTGATGGCCTTCAACAAAATAGAGGCTAGGCCTTGTGCATCTTCGACCATACCCTAGTTCCAGCCAAGGGCTGGGAGTGGTGGAGACGCAGGATGACCAAGAGGGAGGAGAAAATGCTCAACTTGCCTGAGCTTTAGCTGCCTTACCTGAGAATGAGGCTGGAAAGCGCAACCTCCAGGACTGCTGGGCGGGTTGTCAAATGACAAAAATAACAGTAACGAATTTAGTAACGAGTTTGATGTCTTTTATCTAAGGGAAAATAATCCATGGATTGGGGGAGCACAGTGCCTCAGAAGCAGTGGACCACTCTTCCAGAGGGGTTTGCAGCAAGACTGAGGTTTGTAAAGCATTAGAGGCAGCATCTGGGTAGCAGGACGTGATTGGCTGGGAGGTCAGGATTCCCTTATAAGGCAGCAGGTCCTGTTTTTAGGATAAGGTCTGCTAGCTAACTCTGAGTTAGAGGATTGTGATTGGAGTATGTTAGGTTTCCTTGACACTGAGGAATTTCCAGTAAGTGGGGGCTGGCCTAGGTTTAGATTTCTGACATGGGCTGGGCATTTTGTGGGTCCCGATATATGAATTACTTTATCAGGATCAGTTAAGAGAACAAAGTTCAAATCACTCTGAAAATGATAGAGTGCTGCCAACGTGGTCACAATTCAAGTTATTAAGTTGTACAGAAATGAGAGTGGTTCATGGGATAAATCGCTCTCAACCAAGAAGAGAGGGAGTCAATGGGGATATGAGCACAGCAAGGAGGAAAGCCTGGACTGCCCACTGAATTTCCCCCAGAAAGTGGAATTTTAAGCAAAGTAATTAGCAACTAAGTAATAGCTAATAAAGAGGAAAATGTGCAAAAGGAGGATGGAGAAGTGCAGAGAAGGGGTTACATGCTATCAGTCCTGTATTTGAAACCCGAAGTGGGCAGCAGATTGGCATCGGCCCTGTGCTTCCCTGTGGCCCCTGTGCCGCGCCAGCCCACAGACCTGGGTGCCCGCCTTCCCGCGGGTTATAGGGAACAAGTCCAGTAGTCCACGCGGAACGGCTTACCAACCAGAAAGTGTCATCCAGGTGAGGGGCATTTGTAGGGCTGCTCCTATTCCAGATGCACAGCGGCATCGTTAAGGTGAAAGCCCTTCTCAGGTCAGCCCTCCACCGGGCCTTCCAGAAAACCAGGGTATTCCCCAGGCCTGGGATTCACAGCCGGGAATTCATCAAAGCTCTCCCTGGGCACACTGCAGCTCAAGAAACGGCTCCAGGTGAGTTCCCTGAGAGACTGACCGTATTCATCAATTCTTAATAAAGTTTTCACCAGGTTTACCAACGGAGCCTTAAATGGGGAGAACAGCTTGTTTCCTTGACAGCAGAAAATCGCCAGTTTTTTTTAATCCTTTGTTGTCTGTCAAGAATTCCACAGAAATAATAGATGCCTAAAAACACAAGGAAACGTGCATTTTTTTCCCCCAGCTTCAGGAGTTTGCTTCCAAGGAGATTGACCAGAGGGAGGAGGAGGGTTTCCGAAATGGGAGCAGCCGGCAACAGACCCCTCAGAGCGAATGGGAGGACAAATTACAGCCCCAAATTGACTTTCCCCAAGAGTCAAGGCAGCCTTCGCAGCCTTAGGACCAGCAGGCTGCTTGGGAAGCATGAAGGCAACATTTCAAAACAATAACAAACAACAAACAAACACTGCAGAAAGGGACAACTCCGTTTGCATAGCCAACGCTCAGGCCCAGGCGGAGCTGCTGGAGACCTGGCCCGGTGGCTCCTGGTCCTCGGATCTCGGGGCGGCCTCCGGGGCAGCGCCCCTCGGCGCGCGCCATCCGCCCGGGGGCTGCCTCCAGGCTGGAGGCTTCGCAAGCGGGGCGAGGAGTCTGCGGCTGCCGCGGCCCCCCGAGCTGCGAACCCCTCTGTTCGCCCGGCCCATCGATTATTAAGGAGCCATCCTTACAAAAAGACTCGCCGAGGGAGGCCGCGATTGACTTGTCTGCTCTATAGAGAAAACAAAGAGGATCGAGGGGGCGGGGGGCACAGGAGACCCTGGCGAAAATGCAGCTTTCAAGTTCAAAAGGCTTATTTTGCATGCGAAAACACAAGGGGACTTGAGGATTGGTGGTAGACAGTCCCCGTCCCCCATCTTTCATATCTGCTCAGCAAAAAGTCAGGATTAACACCATCGGCCTCTGGGACACCTTAAAAAAAAGTCCCTTTCTTCTGTGTCCTTAAGTACAAGGGTAAAGACCAGCTTTCTACGTCCAAGTCGCGAGTGCTGAAGGGAAGGCGAGCAGTGGGGCGCCCAGTCGGAGCCTCTGTCCTCTGCCTGTTCCCGATTCCATGGCCCGAGGCGATGGTTTGCATTTTTAGGACAACAGCCGGCTATCGGCAAGCAGGAGACCTCTCGTCAGGCTTCATTACTGCACACAAAATGACACGAGCGAGCCTGTGGTCACAACTGCGCTTCTGGAGTGCTGCGAAGCCACTGCCTCTCCCTGCAAACGCACCCCCTTCTTCTGGCCCACTCACCCACCCGTTGCCCCAACCTGAGCTGTGTTTCTTATCTGTGCAGGGCCCTACCTTGGGACGCATTGCTCCCGCTGGAAGTCAGACCATACCGCTTTGCTTGCTGCTTGGGCCTTAGAGAAGAGCTGCATTGGCCAACTGAGGCTGAGTCTCCCTTGCACCATCTCCTGCTCTAGATAGCATGATTTACCCGGTATTGGGAACACAGACCCCTCTCCTTACAAGGTCATTTAAACCTTTTTAGTTTCCTCCCTAGTTGCGGTAGGCTTCTGAGTCTGGCCTAAATCATAACTGCCCTCTTAAAAAGAAATCCCACAGCTGACAGCTACACATGACCATCAATCCTGTCTATTAAGAACTGATGCCACTCAATGTACCTTCTCAAACAAGGATAAACCTGTTTGCTTCAGCCATAAGAGAGGTCTTGATAGTTTGTTCCATGCTGAAACACCAAGTATTCTAACTCAATATATCAGAATAAGGATATGTAAGTACAGGATTACTGATTATAAGATTACTGGCTATTTTGAAGGAATTATTTCAGGGGAAAACATTTAAGTGTAATCAGGTAGATTGAACTTGACCTTGAATCTCCAGTTAACTTTTCTGAAGCCTCTGTAGCTCAAATTATATGGAAGACTATTAGAGGAATCCTACATCCGAATCTTTAAAGAGAGCCACCAGGAGAGATGTGATGTGGGGAACTAGAAGCAAACCACAGACCACCGGCTGACAGTGAGGTATGGAAAGGGAGATCGACATATTACACAGCAGCTTCTTCTTACCTGTTCCATTACTGAGGTATGGGCTCAGCTGCTATAACAATGAGACCCCACCTATGATGGCTTACATGTGACAAAAGCTTATTTTCCCTTTGCTTAGCAGTCCTGAGATGTGCAGGCCAAATGGATGGAGCCGGTGTGCTCAAGGATCTACGTTCCTTCTATCTCATTGATTTAGTAGCCCCTATGGCAGTAGTTCTCAAACGTTAATGCAGAGTTCAGTAAACGTTTTCTGTAAAGGACCATATAGTAAATATTTTAGTCTTTGCAGCCCACATATAGTCTCCATTATATATTCTTCTTAGGTTTTGCTTCTTGTTGTTGTTGCAACCCATTAAAAGTAAGAAAACCATTCTTAGCTCATCAGCTGTACAAAATCAGGCCACCCATTAGTTTTGGTCCACAGGCCACAGTTTGTCAGTCTCTGCTTTAGGGCATCAGAATTACCTGGAGGACTTCCTGAGCCTGCCCCAGAGTTTCAGATTCACTAGATCAGGGTTACCCAAGAATTTGCCTTTCTAGCAAGTTCTCATGTGATGTTGATGCTGAAGGTTTGGAGACCACACAATGAGAACCATGACCCTAGAATGTTGCCTTTGCCTTCGCGCTCAAAGCTGCATCTCCTGCCCGTGCATGTTCCAGCACACGAGAAAAGGAAAAAAAGACTCAAGAAAAAGCCTCTTTAAGTATATAACCAAGAAATTGGACACATCACTTTCACTCACATCCCATTGGCCTAGTTTTAGTCATATGGCTGTGACTGGTTGCAAAGCAACTTGGGAAATGTAGACTGTAAATGGACATTCATGAGTCCTGTTACAACTCAGGAGGTTTTATTGTTAAGAGGAAGAAGGGGAGAATCGACTGTGTGCAACAGTCAGCAGATGCTGCCCCACCAGGAAAGAAGGGGACCAGTGAAAGGTCTTCCACACTTTGTCAGATTGACCTCACAGTGACTACCCTGGGAGTCACTGCAGTAGCTCTCTGCTACATTCACAGACGAAAAGTAAACTCATGGCACACCAGAGGGACCTTAACAAGTATGCAGAGCAGACAGCTACCACGAGGAAAAATTTAAGCTTCATTTCCTAGACAAATATCTGTTCTGTGTCCCTCATGATGCTAAAAATTCTACAAGTCCCAATTTATTGCTTCAGGTCCTTCAGGCTTTTCAGGCTTAATGAGTTTCTAGAAATTTACCAACCATTTGTGATAAAAATAACAATAATAATAAATCTATTTCATATTACATATCAAATCAATACCAGGTAGATTAAATGTAAGTGAAAAAATAAGCCTAAAATTACTTTACAAATGTTTTTAAAAAATATTTTAGAATATTTATATAATCCTGGGGCACGAACACACTCTACATGGTGGTAAAGAGAATATCAATGAGGTAAAGAATGTCTGATTTGACTACAATAAAATAAAATAAGCCATATTCTTTATTATTCCCCTCAAAAATCAAAGATCAGCAGACATATGGGGGGAAAATACTTGCAACAAGTGAAACAATGAAAACTTTTAGTACCCTACCCAAAGGACATGGAAGGCAATTCTTCTTTTTTTCTTTTGGTGAGGAGGATTGTCCCTGAGCTAACATCCATGCCAATCTTCTCTCTTTTGTATGTGGGACACCACTACAGCATGGTTTGATGAGACATGGGTAGGTCTGCGCCCAGGATCCAAACCTGTGAACCCCAGGCCGCCTAAGCAGAGCATATGAACTTAACCACTACGCCAGGTGGCCAGCCCCTGGAAGCCAATTCTCGGAAAAGAAATATGGAAATGGCCAAAGAACATAGAAATATGTATTTATTTTCATTTATAAACAAATATTTTCAAATTAAAATGTATCAATGTCTTCCTATCAAATTGGCAATTTATATTTTTAAATGATGATACACAAATTGGTCAATATTATAGGGAAAAGGGCACACATTCTATGCTGAGATTGCAGATTGGTTATATTCATCAAAAATTTTAAACATGTATTTTATCAGACAGATTGTTAGGATGACCCCATGACCTCACTTCCTGGTATTCATGCCCTTACACCATGCCCTCTCCCAGAGTATCATGGGATCTGTAACTATGTCTAGCCAATAGAATGAATACAGCAAAAGAAACAGGATATACGTGATTATGTGATTATGTTACATAAGGTTGTAACACTTGTCTTGCTGGAGTATGTTTCTCTCTCCCTTGCTGGCTTGAAGAAGCAAGCTGCTGTGCTGTGGGCTGCCTATGTTGGGAAGCCATGTGGCAAAAATAACTTTCAGGCTATGTCCAGGAGCCAAAGGCACCCTCTAGCCTATAGCAAGCAAGAAAATGAGGCTTTCAGTCCTACAACATTTTCAGTCCAGCAAGAAAATGGATTCTTCCAATAACCTAAGCGTGGAAGTGGATGCTTCTCAGTATGGTGTCAGATGAGACCACAGCCCCCACTGATGGCTGACACTTTGATTGGTGCCTTGAAGAGAAACCAGCTAAGTCGTGCCCAGACTCCTAACGCACAAAACTGACATCATAAAAATGTGTTGTTTTAAGCTGTTAAGTTTGAGATAATTTGTTATGCAGCAATAGATACTAATACACTTATATTAACCCCAAAATTCTACTTCTAAGAATTTATCTACAGGAACTTAACCACAAGGATATTTATCACAGTTTATTTTATAATTATGAAAAATTAGAAACAACCAACATATTGCAAAAAATAGAGAATTTCTTAAGTTATGGAAAATCCACAAAAAAAATTATTTAGCTAACAAAATTTATGATGGAAATAAATATTTAAGGAAAATGGTTTAAATATAATAAACGAAAAAATAGTTTCCAAAGCAGTTTGTATAATCAATTCCCATTTTAATTTTTAAAATGTTTATGCATGTACAGAATATAATTCTTGAAGTTACATACCAAAGTGTTAATCATAATTATCCCTGAGAGGTAGGATTACAGATTTTTTTCATTGTAAGATATGTAGTTTTACAGTTTTCCATACTGAATATTTCCTGTCTTTGCAAAACACTAAGAACCAAAAAATGAATATTCAATGCAAAATGGAGGGAAGCAAAGAGTCCCCAGTTTCATGAAAAAGAAAAGACTGAAGTCCAATGTAAATGTTAGTTGTTTTTATGGTTGTTAAATAGAAGATGCAAGTGTCCCCAGAGGCTAATAAGCTGTTAACAATGACTACCATGTCTTATGATTTACAATGTGCCAGGCTCATGCTAAGATTCGGAGTGCATTTGTTGGCTTAATCATGGATGAAGAGTTAGGTTGATTCCCTATGTTCAGAGAGAAGGGCAGCCCCTACTCCTGGACATTCAGCTATTCATACCTCCACTTTATCCCTTCCTGTAAGGCAGATAACAAGTGAGGCTTTATCGTGAGCAAGACCAAGCCGATCACGGGTCACCCAGAACCTGGATCAGCTATCCCAAGTGTGGTTCTGGACACTGGTCGCAAATCCATCTACTAGTTTTATGATTGCACAGCAGTTCTCAAAACCTTGCAGTTTAGGTTCCAAGGACCCACCCTCGGGCTTCCCAGAGAGACGTTCTTTATTTGTTGTGGAGTCTACCACAAAAATAGAAGAGGCCCTTACCGCACGCTTTCCCCTTGAATGACTGAAAACAACAGTTGCTCTTACAGATGCAAGGAAAGAGCAAAGATATTTCAGTAGGCTTGAGGACAAGCTAAAAATTACCAGTTCCTCCTAGGAATTACTCATTCTGCTAGAGAACAATTGAAGGTTAGCTCTGCCCCAAATCCAGCTCACTTGGCAAATTGAGGTTAATCTCGGTTTAATGGCCTTGGGCAAGTTGTGTAAGGTCTCAGACCTCAGTTATCCCCCCTGTAAAATGAATTTTTGTTAGCTGTCTTAATTAGAGGCTGGTCAGGGTGATCTCTTGGTTCCTAGCAAATTGAAGGTATGTGATTCTGAAACAAATTCCCTCATTTTGGTGTTTTATTAGTCAAAAATTTTTCAAAGGAAGTCTAGAGGACGTAACTATAACACTGACTCAATGAATGAGTAAAGTTTTCAGAAAGAGATTCATATATAAAAACTTTGCTCACAGAAAATCCTTATAAAGGATTTTCTTTTAACTCTGCATGCTTCGGGTATAGTGCCCTCAACTGACCTTCCAGTGGGGCTCCTAGTCCTCTGACATAAAGGCGAGTTCCCTGCTCCTGCAAGAGGGCAAGCGAACCAAAAACATCTGCGCTTGGGTAGGTGGACCACAGAGAATCATTTCTTGGAAGGTCACTTTTATTGCTTTAAGTCAGTCTAAAGATTTTCCGTTTGCGAAAGTACAGCAATGACATCTGTTCATTCTTCAACATAGACCAGCCCTTTACTCATGATTTTTCAATATTTAAACGAACAGCCAAAACAAAGCTGTGCATCAGTGTTAACCTTGTGAACTTAAAAGCCTGCACCTGTACAATTACCAATTAACATGTTCGGTAACAAAGCTGGCAGGTAACGGGTGACATTCACACCTCTTAATTGGTGCGATTAGCAGTCCTTTTGTTGTCAGCCATTAGCATCTCTCCTCAAGTGTAAAATGCCACAGGTAAAGGGAACTTGGCAATGGGTAGAGTGAAGGGGGGAAGGTGAGAGGGAAAAAAGTTTATGAAACAGACTAGGCTGATTGACAGGGAAGAAAGAACATGGTTCCTGCAAGAAACGGGCTGAAACTGCCAAGTGAGTAGGAACATCAGTGATTGCATCTCCTTTTCTTCTTTACTGTTGATGTAAATCTTGATGTTTCAAAAATCAATTCTTCCTCCCATTACCTTGTAATATGGATGTGAAAATTCCAGCCAATGTTTTAAAAAAATGAAGACAGGTATGTCTGCAGAGATTTGCTTTTCTAACACTATAAGATTTACTATGAGATTCTTGACAATAAATATCCTTGTATCTTTAAAACAGAGCCCAATGATATAGGACTTTTCTGGAATATTTGAAGCAAGACACACTCTTGCGTTTCTTGTTTAATCTCCTCATTTCTTTTTCAAAAAAGCAATAGCAGGCTCCCCTCCAGTTGGGTGAGTAACTTCCTTATGAATCCAGGGTTGCAACCTCATCATCAATTACCAGCAAACCATTACTTAGGTTTCCTGGAAAGCAGGGCCCTGTGTTAGCATCATTCCAGTTGTCAGATTTTAGTTTCCAGGCCTGGCTTTTCTATAGTTTCCTGATATGTTTGTCTTCTTTTCTTAAAGACATGCCTTCATATTGACCATACAAAAATGTTACTATTCCCCTACAAACTAAATGTTCCAATATTTCTTCAAAATGGGAAGGGTTACCACATTGTTATTCTAAACAAAAATTAGATGTAATATGTTTGTGCACCATGAGGGCAAGAATTACGTCTCCTCCATCAATCAATCACCAACTTGTAGCCCATATATATGCTCAACAAATAGATATTACTTATAGAATATGAATGCTGATGTCAAAAAGATTCCCCCTCCCCCACCACCACCAAGTTTCTCTTTCACGTTATCCTACTTTGGGTTTTGCACAATTCTTCTAGGGTGAGTGTGACCAGATTATTTGCAATGCTAGCTGAATTCTCCCTTTTTCTGAGACTCTCGTTTACCTTTTGGGAGTGTCCCTCCTAATGTGAACATACTTTTCTCTTATATAGTTTTCTACTTTCATTTTATGCATTTGGCTCCCTATCACCTATACTTTTCATTCATTGAAATTCAGCTTCATACCAATGACTTCATAGTTTTCCAGATCATTTTGAATACTTTAACCTTCTCTTACCTTTTGTTTATCTTCCATCTACATTTTCCTATATTTTTTCTTTAACCTACTTTTTCAGTTATCTACCTGTGTCAAACCTGAGGAACTTAAGCCACTTATTTTATTTTACTTACAACTTTGTGGATCAGAAATGTGAGAAGAGCTTGCTGGCTGGTTCATCTTGATCCATGTGGCCTCAGCTGGGGTGGGTGGGCTGGAGAATCCATTTCTAAGATAGCTTTCTCACACACGTGGCCCCCGACTCTCCATGCAGGATCTCTTCCTCCAGGACCTCTGCACAGAGCTCTGACTTTCCATGGCATGGTGGTCACAGGACAATCACACTTCTTAGAGAACAGCTGGTTTCCTCCAAGTGAGCCTTCCAAAAGCAAGCATTCCAAACAACCCAGGTGGAAGCTGCAAGACTTTACATTCATTGGTGCTGCAAGTCTCTAAGGCCAGCCCAGATTCAAGAGGGAGGGGAGGAATAGACTCCACTTCTCCATGAAGGAATGGTTTGTTCAAATACAGAGGGAAGGAATTGATGGCAGCCATCTGTAAGACATCTGTAAGATGCGTCAGCATGGAAAAGTTAGTTAGCACATTGACACAAGTTGCCTTTTGACATAGCTGGCTGGCTGGTCGGACCGGCATTGCCTGCCCAGAACCAGAATGACCGAAAAGCATGCCAAACATGGGGTCAGAAATGAGCACTTGAACGGGACCTAGTGGAAGACGATGTGGAGAGCAAGAAAATAAAAATGGAGTGACTGTCACATCTAGTATTCTCACTTTAATGTTTCACCTTTTTTCCCTATTTTAAATTTATCATAGTTGCCTACCTAATATGTAGAGTGTTACATATGTGCCAGGCTTAGGTTCAAGCAGAATGAGTGACCCCCCCTTCACCCCATGGGAAACTATTTGAAGGACGTTATGAGGTCCTGGCGCTCCAAAGTCATCTCCAACCTTCCTAGTCTCTGATTTGAGTCATTAACATCCTTCTGGTGGGCACAAGGCTGGGCCCAAGCTTGCATGTGACCTGAGAGAGAATCATGACCAATCAAATACGGGTACTTTTTTTATTGAGGAAGATTAACCCTGAGCTAATAGCTGCTGCCAATCCTCCTCTTTTTGCTGAGGAAGACTGGCCCTGAGCTAACATCAGTGCCCATCTTCCTCTACTTTATATGTGGGATGCCTGCCACAGAATGGCTTGACAAGTGATCCATAGGTCTGTATCCGGGATCCAAACAGGTGAACCCTGGGCCGCAGGATCGGAATGTGCAAACTTAACCACTGTGCCACCTGGCCAGCCCTCAAATATGTGTACTTCTTAATCCAGAATTATGGGTTGATTGATTAAGATAAGTTTTAGGTAAGCTTTTAGTTTTGCTCTGGGGGTAAACAGAGTGTGGCATGGAAGGAAAGGGTGTTGGAGCAGCAGCTTCCCCTTGGAGAGGGCCATCTGGGATAGCATCAGAGCATGATGATCATCAGTCTGGAAGGAGAAAGGGCACTGTGGAGGGTAGTGGTTGGTGAGTGAGTGTTGGCAAGGATGTGTGGGTGATGTAATAATATAAAATATTTATCTACCTAATGCCAAAAGGATATATTTCACCTATTATCTCTCTTCTCCCTAAAGAACACAAATAATTTAAGAGTTTTCCATCTGTAAATATACAGAGGGAAGGATCTGATGGCAGCCATCTTGGAGACAAACTGCTATACCTACCTTTTTCATTGTTATGTGTTATTTTTTAATATATGTATATATATGATAGAGGTATTATATATATTTAATATATGTTATATTGAAATATATATAATATGATTTTTGGAATATATAATATGATACCTTGGAATATATAATATATACTTATTTACCATAATAATATTTATATATATATATATATATGTGAACAGTTAAATCATTCCGTTCCCACTCTTCCACTTGATGTACCTCCTAGGCAGTCTAGCCAAACTACAAAGAATTTTTTAATTTTAATTGTGGAATGGGTCACTAAATCGTCATTTAGACTATGAAAGCAATTAATTTTGACCCTACTATTATCATACATTGTCCAGGGTCTCCTTCCAGCAGAGTCTACTCGTTTATTTATCTTTTAATACATATTTGGCTCATCTTCCTTAGTTATAAACCCTCCAGTTCTTAGTTCGAATAATGCCATCTGGAATAAAGATTCTATTTTTCGGCTACCTTGCTGCCACGAGAATATATTCTGTCTAATTGCATGTAAGCAGGAGTGTCATGCGTGAATTCTAAGAGGTCTAGCTATCTACATTCTTGCCTCCTTCCTGCTGGCAAATGAAGAAATGGTGCCCGGAGCTCCAGCAGCCATCTTGGATCGTGATGCAGAAACCACGGGCTGAGGACGGCAGAGCAATAAGAGAGAAGGAGCCTCAGTTTTTAACGACTGCTCTACCCACTCCCAGCTCTCTGCTCCATATAGTATTTATTTCTCCGCAAGACGAACTTGTCTCTTTTTGGGACATTATTATTTGGATTTTCTGTCACGTTTCGTGAAACCTGGTTCTGATACATCTCTCTGTTGGTAAGGTTAGTTGGAGAATTTTGTCACGTTAAAAGGATCAACTTAGTTTAAACCACTCTCCCTACATACGGTATATAATCTTGCAAAGGCTGATTAAATTCCACCAGGGCAGATTTTTATAAAAAGAATAAGTAACATATGTAAATATCACATCCGAATTTAAATACAGTATTTAACTGCCCTAGATTTTGCAATGTATTCATAGCCTTGAGAGAGGATAAGAAACCACTTTATAATCCGTTGAGTCCTTGTAAATTCTGTTTACATGTGCTTTAACAATTATGACATTTTTGTGCTATCGGTGGTGATGGTCAGGAGCTCTGTATTGTAAAATATTCCTCGTTGCTCTGGAGAATAAACCAAGACTCAGTCTTTGACTTGGCAGCATCTCCTAGGGTACAGGGCAGTGCTCTGGGAACAAATACCCATTTATAAAAGCCAATGAATTCTTCTTCTGAAATGGCTGCCAAACATCACTGCTTTAGTTCAATATTCAGTATCTTTTGAAGTTTCCTCTCCACTTCCCTTCCACAAGCCTCACCCATCCAGTCTGCACCCTCCCAATACCTGCCAGAATTAACTCTTTAAAAATAACATCTGATCACGTCATTTCACTGTGTGGAAACTTTTGCTGATTCCTTGTCGCCACTAGTTTGGCATAAAATGGCCTGCACTTTTTCTGCACCAGGTGATATTATAACTGATCAGTCTTCAAATCTGATTCCTCCTAATGTGGTTGATGCTGGAACCCTCCCTAGTACTCAGCTCAATGCCCATAACAGAGTGGGAACTTGCTATTTCTTATGGAATGTACTAGATTCATGACTGAGACAGGGTCATCCCAACAAAAAGTAATTTGTATCTAAATGTAGTTTTTAGGGATATATGATATATGATAAATTAGGCAAATTATATATACTTTCAACTCCTTAAAAGAGGTGTTCAATGGAATATACAGGAACACGCATAGATATCCTATGAGCCGTAATGTCTTTCTTCCCACCTTGAAGAGGAATTCAACATTCCTTAAAGTTGAATTTTCCTGGAATTAAAATTATGGAATCATAGAATTATAGAGCCAAAAAAGACCTCAAAAATTATCAACTCCAACTTCATAATTTATAAATGAGAAAACTAAGTCCCAGAGAGATTAAAAGATTTGTCAAAGGACACCCAGCTAGTTAGTGTCAGTAAGATCTGAAATCCTGGTCTCTTGACTCCAGCAGTCTTCAAATATTTCAGTCGTAAGTCCCTGGTTAGGGGCAGCCAGCAGCTGTGAAATACCCGGACTTTAATTTCAACATAATTCAGAGGTAAAGCACAGATAAACCCAAGGGTTTCGGCTACAAATTAAACAGATGAGAGAAGATAAGTCAGATTATTTAATGAAAATTTAAAAATCATACACGGTTAGAGTTTAAAAGTCCAAGCCCCTAGCTTTCATAAGTGAAAATAAGAAAGATGTAAAATGACTTCTTCCACCTTAGTCATTAAAGCCAAAGACAGAGATGAAACTGGAACTTTGAATGCAGTTGTGAAATGGACTCCACGAAACTCCTGTGGATAAAATGAGACACCACACGAAGCAGTAGTCCTCTCATCTGAAGTAATTAGAGCTTATAGCTGGTCAATTAATTAAAAAGTTGGATAAATGGGAAACCATTAAAAAGTGATGCATACATATTACATACATACATATTACAATATTTTAATTTTAATTTTGAACATGAATGTACACTTATTCTCCATATGTGGATAGACAAAGCTTTGTCTTTAAATATGTGTATCAGTTTCCTAGTGCAGCTATAACAGATTACCACAAGCACAGTGGCTTAAATAATATGAAAATATCTTGTAATGCTGGTGGTCAGAAGTCCAGGATGGATCTCATTGGGCTAAAATCAAGGTATCCGCAGGGCTGCAGGGCAGCCTCCACTGGAGGCTTCAGGGGAGACTCTGTTTCTTTGTCTTTCCCAGCTTCTACAGGACACCACATTCCTCGACTCCCGGCCCCATCCCACCTTCAAAGCCAGCAATCACCCCTCCCAACTCTGCTTCTACTTTCATTTCTCCGTCTCTGACTCTCCTGTCTCTCTTTCACTTAGAAGGACCCTTGGAATTACATTGTGTTCAACTAGGTAAACCAGGATAGTCTCCCCATCCCAGAATCCTTGACTTAGTCACGTCTGCAAAGGTCCCTTTGGCCACGTGAGGTTCTGAGGATTAGGGTATGGACATCTTTGGGGGTGGGGGTGAGGACGTTATTCTACCAACCACAGCATTTGAGTGGAGATGAGTTTTCTTTCCTTCAAAAATCATCCATAAAGTGTATTGTCTATGATTTATAGTGTGTGTGCCTTTAAAGTAAAATAATAATTTTAAAACATTTGGAAAGCAACCTGGGTAGAATTCTTCCAGATCTCCATCCAATGACCAATTTGAAATTAATTTTTGATGTGATTTGCCTTTTTTGGTCTTTCTGAAGTATTGATTTAGGTTTTATAGAAATAATTCTCTTTCCTTTTGCACTCATGTCACTGCTTCCTATAATATTTATTTAAATGACACAATTAGCAAGTATGCCTCACTTAAACAGTTTTGAGGATGAGCAGAACTTGGTAGAAATTGTTCCTCTGTGGGTCACAAAGATGAGCAGCTTACTGGCGAGGGGCCTCCTAGCCCGTGGTTCTCAGTGTGCTGAGGAAGAGGTGCAAAATTTTCTTCATGTAGTAGATTATGTGTGTGTAGGTGGTTTAGGAGAGCTGCTATTATCTAAAGTGCCTTGTGTACTATAATGCATTCTACAGATATAAGGTATCACTATTTTTTCTGCTCTTAGTTCAATATCTGGTGTTAAGAATTATACAGACGTTTATGATGGGATATGGATGCTACATGACAGATAGAAAAAAAGCAGCCTAGAAACTAGCGTGAAGAGTAGGGAAAGTCAGAATAATTTGGGGAAAAAAACCCCATTCTACTCAAGCCAGGATAAAATCTATAATTAAGTTAGTTAATAATATAAATTGTTTCAATAAATAAAGTGTTTAATTATAGTTAAGAGTTTGTTTCCCGTATTAATCTGCTTTTAAGTCCATCTACTGTCTCGCCAAAAATTTAGTTAAGCTGTCTAACTAAAAAGCTATTTTCAAAAATATTTAATTGGGGGCTGGCCCCGTAACTGAGTGGTTAAGTTTGCGCGCTCTGCTTCGGCAGCCCAGGGTTTCACCGGTTTGGATCCTGGGTGTGGACATGGCACTGCTCATCAGGCCATGCTGAGGCGGTGTCCCACATAGCACAACCAGAGGCACTCACAGCTAGGAAATACAACTATGGTTTGGGAGAGAAGAACAAAGAAAAAAAAAGAAGGAGAAGAAGATTGGCAACAGATGTTAGCTCAGGGCCAATCTTCCTTACCAAAAAAGTAAATTAAAAAAGCAGAGGGAATAGATCAAGCAGAAGGACCACATGCAGTCCCCTGTAGGAGCATGTTTATCAGGTGAGAAGAAATTGTCCAAAGAGTGGGACCTGGGTTTGACAGGTGGCTTCCTAGTGCATCTCAAACATCTGAGCACCCTTTATTTTATCTTTGGTGCCAGGGGTGGACCTGTTGTTTTATTTCTGCATGGTGGTGATGGTTTAGAGGTGAAGTGGAGTATGGAAACGAAGTACATTTATCCAGTAAGGTGTAAAATAGTATGTCTCTTTTATAGTAAGCATTTAAATAAAGTGTAAGTAGAAACTTTCATTCAGTGGAGCAGCTGTCAGGAAACAAACACTGGACTAAAATGCTGACTGCGTTTGCCCCAGGTCTGCAAAAAATGCCAGACAAGAAGAAAACATGCCTTAAAAAGCTCCAAGGATTCTAGTACAATCCTTCTTACATGTCAAGTTGTCCTTTTCTTGCTTAAGAATCATTAAAAGTTGTCATCTTTCTACAAGGTCTCAGTTATCTGGGATTATTCAGTAATTTTGTGGGTAGTTTAAGTGCTCAAAGTTTTCATTTCCTTTTTTTATGGCAACATTCCCCAGATGTATAATATACAGTTCTACATGTTAGTAAATGGAACTTCCTGAACTTAGGGTCATCTCTGTTACAGAAGCAGATGGTTTGGGACATCGGTTGACTCTCTATAAAGTTGTAAACAACCATAATACATCTTAGAGTGAATTCTGTTCAGTTGTCTTTTTCTTATGAAAAGGGATTACAAACTGTGCTACAGCAGTCTCCTATACCACACGATTACAAAAGTAATTATTAAATTAAAGGCATAAAAACGTTACCTTAGTTTGTTATTTTGCCTTCAATAAAACTGTTATCACCTCCAACCTCCTTTATAACTCATTAGCTTTAAATTTATAAGGAAATATGATCTTATCAAACTTTATAATATTTCTACTAAGGATTATAAATATATAAACACATTGTATTATATTTTCATTCTCTTATAACAAATAGAACTTTGCATCATTGGTATTTTTTTTCAACGTCTGATGTATTACTTGGGATTTTTGGTTGTAGGTGACAGAAACCAAACAAAGTAACTTAAAATTTTTAAAAAGGAATTTCTTGGCTTATAAATTTGGAAAGTCTAAAGTTGCAAATGGCATGGCTGGATCTAGGAATTCAAATGATGTTATCAGGTCTCTATCTCTCCATTTCGTAATTATGTCTTTTGCTCATTGCTTGTCGTCTCCTGCCTAACAAATAGCACACCATCTGAACCCCCAAAATACCTAGTGCTCAAAAGTAGACAAGCATTTTATTTTTGTTTTTCTAGTTTTTTTTGTGTTTTTTTTTAAACGTTGGCACCTAAGCTAACATCTGTTGCCAATCTTTTCTTTTCCTTCTTCTTCTCCCCAAAGCCCCTCAATACACAGTTGTAGATTCTAGTTGTGAGTGCTTCAGGTTGTGCTATATGGGA
This sequence comes from Equus caballus, assembly GCF_041296265.1. NCBI lineage: Eukaryota > Metazoa > Chordata > Mammalia > Perissodactyla > Equidae > Equus > Equus caballus. The sequence continues at coordinate 19,866,320 of NC_091692.1, read as the reverse complement.
TGCTCCTCAGCATGGCCTGATAAGTGGTGCCATGTTTGCACTCAGGATCCCAATCTGCGAAACCCTGGGCCACCAAAGCAGAGGGCGCGAATTTAACCACCTGGCCACGGGACCGGCCCCTGTTTTTCTGTTTTTGTCTTTTATTTTTCCCCCAAGGAGTTTTCCTCTAAGAATTACATCTTATTATGTTGATATTTAGCCTCTAAGCTAGATATTAACTCAGACAAAAGATTGTTAAATAATTACCAATAAGTACTGCATACTGATTATAGTCACCTTTAGCTATGCTGCATAACAAGGAAGAGAAGCATGTTTATTTGCTTAGGAATAGGGATTTATGGCCATATTTTTATGATGCCAAATATCTGGAAGAAAAGCACAAAAAAAAAATCAACCAAGCAGCAACGACAATTACAACTAACCCTCAGCAGTCTCTGTGTTTCCAAATGCCTAGGCTATGAAACCAAAATATCAATTTGCTGATTGAATTTTTAATTTTCCTGAAGACATTTCAGTTTCAAGTAGGCAAAACTCAAAACACACTTATGAAAAATGAGTAACTAATGGTGTGTAAAGGAGAGTTGGCTTAATGACCATTAGGATCCTACTCCAAAAACACGCATTCAACCTAGTAACAAGTATTTTATAAGGATCAGAGATCTTGAGTTATATTTTTAAGATGCCAGGAAATCATGGCAATATTGATTAATGTAATTCAGTCTCAAAGCAGCATTTTATAAATTTGATAGTTTAAAAAAAATCCTATCTGAGTTAAATAACAAACTATTTTAGAGGAAAACAAGAAGCTCATCTACAACGAAAGTAACACAATCTTAAAATCCAGGATGTTAGTGAGATGAGAATTTTTCCTTATTGAACTACCAACCTGAAATGAAAATACCATAGGTGTTCATCTATGTGTTATAAAGAATCACCTGATATTTTTTAGTTCATTGCCTTGGACATAACATTTTTACCAGACAAAATTTTAATCATCTCAGCTCAGTAAAATTAATAGAATTCCAGTTTCTATACCAACTTGAGACCTGAAAGTATATTCAGAAAGTCAAAATATTCATTTCTGCTCTGTTATTTGAATCAGCAAACCTCAGGACTTTGGTATTTAAAATGACAATTTGTGATACATCCCAACAACATTCGTTTACAAAAGAAGCATTATAATCGCACTGTTTCACTAGCTATTGAACCATCACACTGAAACAGTAATAATAGAAATGGAGTAGAATAGAAAGTCATCTATTCTGTGAGTGCAAGTGACAAAACATCTCCTGCTTTGATCTTTTGTGATATTCAAATTCTCTGTGGGAGAAACAACAAAGGAAAGTTTAATATATTTGACTAAATGGCAGTGGTCTGTAAGGCCTGTTTCAAACACATAGCTTCAATAAAGTAAATTTAAAAATAAGTAAATAAATAAGTAAACAAACAAGTAAATGTTTCGTAGAATTCACCCATGAAGAAAAAAAGAAAAGCATTCATATCTCCATACATGAGCTTGACATTTGCGTTGTAAATGCTGAAGATGGTAAAATTAATAATCCCTTGGTTCTAGGAATTTGGTCTTTGCAATCAGGAAACAGCTTCAGCTTCCAGTTTAAATAAACAGTACAGAGATGTATAAAGATAAACACTAGTGATGGAGTTGTTACTTCAAGATCTCTTTCTGTGATCTTAAATTGACACTGTCTGGGCTAGTTTTCTTCTCCCGTCATGCTGCAAAGGAGTATGGTCTTTCTTGGACTTATCCTAATGTTTGTCATTTACTACTGGTGATTCAGTTGTATCACATACTTGGACAGACTAATGGATCAGTAGTTAAGGCTATCCCAATGATGCTAGGTCTCTAATCATTCTTTTAGCATCTTGTACTTCTCCTTTGTGGTATGTATCACAGTTGTAATCATATATCCATGTATTTCTTACTTATTAACTGTGTTTCTATAACACCATAAATTCCATGAAACCAGAGCCTATATCTGACTATTTTTCTTTGTATATTTACTGCCTAGAAGCATAGTATCTGGAACAGAATAAATGTAAAATAAATATTTGTCAAATGAATGAATGAAGGAGGCAATTCCTAATGGCACTGTCCCAGTTCTGCATTCATATAATTTTTACAGTAGATAAGTGCAAGATGTAGAATAAGTGGATGTTTCCCCAATTTGCCTGTTTTTGAAAATGCAGATTATCAGACTCTTCCCATGTGGATACTGACTCAAGAAGGTTTAGGGTGGAACCCTAGCATCAGTGTTTTATTTTTTTAAATTTTTTTAATTGCAGTAACATTGGATTAAAACATTATATAGCTTTCAGATGTACATCATAGTATATTTTGAATTCTGTGTAGATTACATCACGTTCACCAACCAAAAACTAATTATAGTCCATCCCCTCACATGTGAGCCTAATCACCCCTTTTGCCCTCCCCCCACTTCCCCCGTGGTAACCACCAATCCGTGCTCCGTTGCTATGTGTTTGTTGGTTGTTGTTTTTATCTTCTACTTATGAGTGAGATCATACGGTATTTGACTTTCTCCCTCTGACTAATTTCACTCAGCATAATGCCCTCAAGGACCATCCATGTTGTCACAAATGGCCGGATTTCATCATTTCTTATGGCTGAGTAGTATTCCATCGTGTATAAATACCACATCTCCTTTATGCATTCGTCCCTTGATGGGCACCTAGGTTGCTTCCAAGTCTTGGCTATTGTGTATAATGCTGCAATGAACATAGGGGTGCAAGTATCTTTATGCCTTTGTGTTTTCAAGTTCTTTGGGTAAATACCCAGCAGTGGGATAGCTGGATCATATGGTAGATCTATCCTTAATTTTCTGAGGATACTCCATACTGCTTTCCATAGTGGCTGCACCCGTTTGCACTCCCACCAGCATTGTACAAGGGTTCCCTTCTCTCCATATCCTCTCCAACACTTGTTGTTTCCTGTCTTGTTAATTATAGCCATTCTGACCCGAGTGAGGTGATAGCTCATTGTAGTTTTGATTTGCATTTCCCTGATAGCTAATGATGTTGAGCATCTTTTCACATGCCTGTTGGCCATCTGTATGTCTTCTTTGGAGAAATCTCAGCATCAGTGTTTTAAATAAACTCCCCCAGTAATATCCGTAACAGAGAAAGTTTGGGAGGTACCATATTAAGGGTTTATACTACCTTAGAATCATAATTCTAGAATGTTCCTCTCAGGTCAGTGATCTAAGGACCTTTAGAATCCACATAATTCCCATGCTTTTCAAAAGAAATGTAGATATCATTATACTTCTTTGTTCTGCCCACTTGGAATTTCCTGATTTAACATCTGTAATTTTGACTACTTATGAGTGACTGAAGATCTCTGGGTAGTACTTTGGCTCAGGCATAAAATTTAATCTTATGAGCTATGTGACTAGTCTTTGAGAAAGAAATTTGCAGCTAGTGTGTGAGTCTAGCTGACCACTCAACATCTACAGATAACATAATTTGACTGTTTTTGCATTGCGTCCTCTTTTGTTTTAGGAAACTGTGTTTTAATGGTGTGCATAAACACAGAGACTTGTAGAGGTCATTTGTTATTTTATTCTTTCCAACATCCCTCCCCTCTCCTCGTAACAGAACCCAAATTTTGCTTTGCAGGAACCATTTTTAATCACATGATATGGCATAGATACAATTTACCTCACTCCCAAATTTTAAAGTGGAGCCTGATTGGCTTAAACCCTCTGCTGAATCCCAACCCCCTGGCCAAGTAATTCATTAAGGACAGAGCACAGACCCTAAGCATAGCCAGTGAAGCAGAGGAAATGTTTGCTAGGGCTTCTGGGAATGAAAAACATCTCTCTTCCATAGAGGCGAGCAAAAGAAATCTTTCTTTTCCTTGCCAATGAAGTGTGAAGATATAAGGACTAGAGCCAGGGCCATTTTGAGACCATGAGGCAACTAAGGGCTGTCAGAGGCCCTGTGGGGAGTCTGACCATGAAGTCAACACAAGGACGGAGGAACTGAGATTAAATCAGTCCTTGACAACATCGTACAAATTTCTAAGTTAAGTCTCAATCATCTCCAACCGTGACTTGCCTTTGCAAGTATGTGACCTAATAATAAGTATCCTTTGTTGTTTACGCTAGTTGAAGCTGGGGTCTCTGTCACTTGAAGCTTACAGATTCCTAAAGATATAATATCTATGACTGCATCAGGATGTAACCCTCAGTGGTCCTTGAGGGAGGAAATAGAGGAGCTGGGAAGTCATCAATGGAGCCAAAGGTGTACACAGATGCTACCACGCCTTCCTGAAATACCATGGTTTTTGTGCAAAAAGTAAAAAGTAAAATCCCTTTATAAGGAACACCATGGCCTACCCAGTAATCACATTTCCCAAACTAGAAACCCATAAACATAATCTAGCAAAATATTTTTTTTCTGATGTGCAAATTCATTATATGAAATTTCGGAATAACATAAGAAATTGAAATCACGTTTTATTATGTATTTCACTAATTGCCTTTATTGGAATAAAAATAAAATTACATGAAATCAGGATTATCTCAGAAAATTCAGGGCATATGGTGGCCATATCTAGGGAACATCTACCTTGTTTTATTGGAATAAATTATTGTTAAAATGAACACACTGCTAGAAATGCTGTTACCAGTCTGCAGGTCATAAAGATAAAAAGAGCTAAAATAACCTCTCAGTGCAGAATTGGCAAGTGAAAAGACACATTCTGCACACAATAGGTATGCAGTGAATATATCTGACTGACAAGAACCCTGCTAGGACTAGCAGTGAGCTATTTAAAGCCTGCTGTTTCTTGTGGACTTTGCCAGCCTTGGCTGCAGAGAGAGGATTCTGTAGTCATTACCAAGAGGCCCAAACTATGGCTCCTCTTCCTCCACTTCAAACTTTCATAAGCCCTACAGTCAGGTTCTGGGCTCTCATCAGTGACTGAGAGGTGCACAGGGTCTGAAGGAAACATTTTTGTGCTGGATTATTTGTTGAGAATAATAATTTCACTGTGCCTATGTCAACAGGCTTGTTACTATGGAATCTGTAAATATATTCACTAAACTGTAAAATGATAGTCTTGTATTGATATTGACCTGCTTTTAACCTATGTATTTTAGGCATCTGGCGTCTAAAAATTCTGCTGTATAACACAAATCAAAGTAGATGAAACCAGTTAGATGAAAATAAAAATGAGGGTGATCAAGTCTTTCAATTTCTGGAAGAGACTAAGAGAAACAAAATGGAGACCACCATCAAAAATCCAAATTACAAAAGGTTTTTAAAAGCTATTAAGAAATGTATATACCTATGTATTCACATATGTAATATGTATACACACACACATATTTCAAGCTGACCTCAAGCGTTAACCAACAAAAGCTGGCAAAGCTTAGCCTTTTATAACATAAACCAGTTCAGTTTGGTAGAGAAGCAATTATACTTCCAGAAATAGAATCCTGTGCCGTGGTTTTATAGAGTATTTGCAGAAGAATTGGTGGCATATGTAATCCTTATGTTTAAGTTTCACCATCATATGATGACAAAAGAGCACACTTTGTTGAATAATCAAACTTAACATCCCCATCTACCCACGAAAGAACTCAGGACCTCGTCCGTCACAAACTGTCCTTGATCGTTTCTCAACATTTCCCGCCCCACTCCCCATGAAGTTTTTTCATTTGTTCCCTCCAGACTTTTGACAGTAAGAGGAGTAACTATCATTTAATGAGCATTTATTACTACAAACCAGAGTGCTAGGTGATCTACATATACTTTCTCAGTTTATCCTAACAACAATAAGACAGGTGCTCTTGTCAGTCATTTTAAAAACAGAGAAACTGAGGCTCAAGTTCATAAGGTCATAAATGGCAGAGACAGAACTCCTGCTGAATTTTATCCCTGCCTGTCTGACTTTAAAGCCCACACTCTAAACCATTACATAATTGATCATTAACTATTAACTTTGGATATCTTGAAAAGATTTTAAAATTCCCTCAGTAATTGTAAAGTAATATATCCCAGCTATATAATCTGGCTCTGATATATTTATACTGAAATTCTTCTGATAAACCACGTAAGTCTAAAGAAAAAGGTAAAAATGCAACAACAATATTTGCATGACTTATGGCTTTTAGAATTGATCAATTGTAATTAGACAGAATCTGGTGGTTCAGACTCCAAGAGAACACATGGAACCTGTATCTTGCCCATTTTAGTAATGATTCACCAGGCTTTATATTTGATTCCATCTGAAACTCACGAACATTATATCCGGGACATTTCTTTTTTCCTTATCTGCCAATTTCATTTCGTGTTCTCACTTTGTGCTTTTTCTGTAGAAATCTTGATCATTTTGGAAGACAGAGACTATAATGGTGGTCTTCTGAATATTGGTATAACAGTATTATTTCAGATTGCTCTTCTATTCTTCTCTATACATATTCAGTTTTTTCTTTGCTCCTTTCTCATCCGCCTATTTCTTCTCTTTTTCTTCTCCCATAAATTTCCCACACCATGCATTCTCTTATGGTCCCAAGGTCATTTTTCTTTTGCTCTTATAGTTAAACACATGGTCACAGGATGAAAGATCTTGATGTCCTATTTTGATCAACTTGGAGAGATATAGATACAAATATAATTATAGATATAGATAGATAGATTCATAGATAAACAACTTCTCACTCATGTTGACATGACTTTTTCACATTTCGGCATTCATGAGATGAGGTCTGATCAACAACTGGGGGTGCCTTTGAACTGGTGATGTACAATAAATACAATCACTTTCATGACAGTAGTACGTTTTCTAGTAACTCAACTACTCTTTTTTTTTAAATCTCTCTCTCAAACACAAATACACAAACTTAATGTCTGTTTTTAAGTCTCAGGCACCTTTCCCTGTTACCCGTTTTCACGCTGCATGCAGAAAAATATGACATCTGAGCTCCGTAGTGATGGAGATTCTTTCCCCCATATTCTAATTCAATAATTTTTAGGAACTGTATATCAACCTTCCTTTTCAAGTCAAATGCCAAAATGTGCTGTTGATTTTTTTTTCAGGCATTTTCAAATATGCTCTCCTCTCTCCTCCTTCCTCGTCTCCCCCCTTGCCCTCTGGTGTATGACAAGGTGCCACATACTGCAAGTCTAGGTTGTTGGAGTGCTACTAGCGGGCTCTAGCGTCGGCATGTGCCTAGATGTACATATTTTATTATTACCTTTCCTCCCCAGCCAAGGCTGTCAGAGGAAACATGGCATTTTTTTACAGCTTTCTGCTAAGTGTCAGGCTTTGCACTTCAGAAATATTTGATAAGTGGAGCATAAGTTGCAGGAGCACATCCATGCGAAAGGCAGATATACAATATAACTTTAACTCTCCTATTAACTTTTTCATTTCCCTGCAGAAGTTGTTTCTGTCCATATTTTTACTTCAGCTGGGCTGAGTGGGAGAAAGAACTCAAAGGGAGGTCGAAGCAGATGGTTGTCACAAACTGCATACGGCAATTGAGAATTAGTGTGCAAGCATATGCAACCTGGTACAGTATGAAACATTCCAGCATATGAGTGCCGAAATAAATCAAGCCTGGAGAAGATCTGGATGATAAAAAGATGAGCTCTTCGTTCCCTGTTACATATATATATTTAGGCCTTCTGAATTCATTAGGATCTGTTCTCTGTTTTCAGTAGGCAAGTTAACACCTAAATTGAGCAGATTCATGTCGATTCTGGTATCTTGCCTTTTTCTCTTATCCACAGTGTGCTTTCTGAAAAGAAATACTCCTGAAGAGATATGCATCTTTTTCATATAAGGAGGGTTGGAGACTATGGCATAAATTTGCCTGGACAAGTTTAATCATCATAATAATTACTAATCAGATCTAACAAGTTGCATTTACTCCCCAATTTCTTAACAACAACTTTGCGCCAGGCACAGTTTACGTACAATTTCCACGTACATTTTTTGACTACTCATGACCCTACTGGTGACCAATCTGTTGAAAGCAATTCATTCACAAACATATGCACTTTCAAGCGTTTTTCCAGGAAGAATGGTGATAAAGAGACATATACCAACAGTAGTTAACAGCAAGTAGTCTCAAATTCACAGCCTAGACGTCCTTCCAGCAGCAGCAGTAAGAAGATGTAGCTCTACCATGTTGCCTTTTATAATTATAAATAAATGATAATCATCCTCATTAGTACTCTTATGAATCCCAGTAAGGGGGAGTGAAATGAGTCTTTTGCCTCATTTTCCAAATGAATAAACAGAGGAAAAGAGTTAAATTTTTGGTCACCCCTCTTCTCAGAAGAGCAAAGGCCAATTCTACAGTCAGCCTTGGTCCTTGTGGGCCCATCTGCTGCTCTGTCCCAGTGAGCATGGGTTTTTGTGGCTGCATCCAAGGCCAAGGTTGTCAAAAGAGGTCCATGTGCTCCTACGGTCAGCAGCACCTCCACCCTTCCGTCAACTTCCTCCCAATAAGTCTCAAAGAAGCTACAGTTGTTTGTACTACTAGGCCCTTCCTGCCGTTGCCTTTTTGCTCTGTTTACCATCCCGTCTGTCCTTCTTTGTGAGAGGCAAAAGAAATGTAAGATGCAAGAGAAAGAGAAAAGGGGGAAAGTGATAGATATTGGCTCAAGAATAAATATTGAATTACGTATTGGTAGACCAAAACACAAATCAACTCCGAACTACAGGAGTCCACCAACATGCACATAAATCATTTATAACGATAATCCAAGACTAGGTCCAAATCTCATTAAAGTATATGAATCCTTAATCTATTTTGGCAAAAAAGCACCAATACACATTTTTTCTTTTTATCATAAATTACAGTTCTGTGGCACTGTGCAAATATTACCAAGCTGTAAGACAGCTGTGCTCCATTAAAATGTGTAATGGTCGCTGATTTCTTACAGCACATGGTCATCAGGCTGAATCTACAGCCAGTAATTAGGAAGATGAAATGTTTAATTGTGCCTTAATTTTGATAAAATTTATCTGTCACACATCCCGCAGCCGAGCATTATGCTCACAAATCAATGTCATCGGGCCGAGCAGGAACTCAAGCACCACACTCTTGTCCCTGACAGATTCATTTGAATATGTAACTGCTCATGAGGAGCAACCAGGCTAAGAAGGAAAATGAAAACTTTCCCTGTTGACACGGTTCTGATTGTCCTGTGACTTCCTTTAAGGAAAAGTAAGGCTCAAAAATAATTCCACTCTTACCTCTTACTGGCCATGTCCACCTACAGCTCTGATCATGTCAAGAAAGACAACCTCTTTGGGTCTATTTTTTTATCTCAAAATCTATTAGTTCAGGGAGAAGAGATAGATGAAGAAGGAAGAAAGAGGAGAAAGACAGAAAAGAGAATTTAGTCATGCCCTCGTAGTCCTCTATCCTTATATTCTTATTTAGGGATAGATCAGTGAGGTAGGCAAGAGCCATCACTTTTAACTGGGTAGCTAAACATTCATCGATTCATAGACTGTTAGAATGTTAGAGATGAAACACATCTTGTTTTATATGAAGGGAAGTACAAGACCAGAGAGATTGCCCGGAACCTAAGCACCATCAGAAAGAGTTCAGATCACCACCCTGCAGTCACAGTTGAGGTAACCTACATTTTACAGAAAGCTTCACAATCCTCATAAGCAATATTTACAAATCAAAATGTTGAATTCATTATTCAAGTGGCAAGAAATATTATTTTCAGCACAAGCAAGTGTAAGTACAAATACCTGCCAATACTGAAAATTAATTTATGTCATGTTTTCCCCACAGAATGAATCAATGATCCTCTTTCTCACCCACAATAACGATGGCTCACTATCCAAGAGAACTTAATGAGCGTATGTAGGAATGTACTTTACATTTTTATTTCATATAGCCCTGGAAATAAAAATAATTGAGCAAGGTAATGGCAAATCTTGTGGGAAGGGGGTAGAAGACAGGTGAGAAGAAAGCACAGCAACTTGAGATAAAGTTGGGTTGTCATAGAGGGTAAAAAATAGCCCAGACTGTTGGAAAACAGTGAGTGTCCAAATGGAGGGTCACTTTTCCCAGGCCAGCAAGTTAGATTCTGATTGTGGTTTAAAAAAATGTTCTTAATGGGTCAAAATTTTGCCAAAGGACAGCAGTAAGTTTTCTGAGGTCACTCATTTCCCACCAGGCAATTAATGAACCAGCTGAAGATTCAGACCATGCCAGTTTACTTTAAAGTAAAATAAGTCTAAAAATCAGGAATAATTTCAGAAGAGTCTTCAGAGAGAGCCAAATGGCATTAAGCTATAGCCTGCTAACAAGAAGACTCATTAAAACACTTTTCTAAACTTAGCCATGGAAATAAGTCCAAGCTAAAGATATCATATTACCCATTCCCTTTGGTACTATTTTCATGGGCAGATATATTCAGAGATTGGATAAAAGGGTGGTATTCTTGTAAGACAGTTGTATTTCATCCCACTAGCACTCCACATAGGCTAAACAGAAGTAGGAATAACTGGGAGGGTACAAATAGTATGGAGAATAGTACTAAACTGGCATTTTGCATCTTTTTAAGACAAACGGCTTTCACATCCATTGTCTTATCTGGGGCTTAGAGAGATTAAATTTGTCCCATGATCATCCAAGAAACATTAAAACCAATGTGTTGGATACTGGAGATTGGCTCACTCACTAGCCATTCTAACCCTGTCTAGTGAGCCTCTCTCTTATGCTAAAAACCCCATTTCCCAGACTCCTTTGTTGAAGCGAGGGTTCTGCATATGATTTAAGTACTGCCCTTCAGAAGCACTGATGTGAGATTAGAGTTGCATGGAGAGAGGCAGGGTGCAGGGCATCCATTTTGGGGACACTAGATTGTGACAGAAGCAGCAGAATTTTGGAGCCAGCAGTCACGGCGGCAACTTCCTGCTTTGTTAAGCACGTTTCTAATTCAGTAGCTTCCTGTTCAGGACAGAGGTGGCTTCCTGATTCTGCAGCCACCGCAGAGGCAGCAGCTGTTTTATAGGTGCCATTCTACAATGTTTTGGGGACTTCCCCCCTTTCTGCCTCAGTTAGCTAGAGTGAGCTACATGGGCTGCTACAAAGAGCCTCCGTCAACATACCCAAGTGGTGGGACGGCAACCTAGGGTTCTTCTCACCACAAGGTGGAGAACAATGCAAGCTTTATAGCTGGTTTAGACTCTTGGAAGACCTGATGACTTTTGAGAACTATGTTTAAATTACTTTACTGTGCTGTAGTACAGATAGCAATACACTAATTAGGTGGGAGGCTGGATTCTAGTCCTGAGGGAGGACTAGATTTTGGTACAAATCAATACCACTATAGGCATACATGTCCTCATCTTAAAAATAACACACATACAGTAAAATCTACCATTTCTATAGTCCCTCACAGTCCCAATATCCTGAGATTCTACAAGGATCATTTAAAAGTAAGTTTATCAATTTAGCTACCAAAGCATTAAACAAGTGCTTCACTGGAAGTAAAGTTTTATTTAAGTTTGTGTGGTAACAGATGCAACTGTGGTACCCTTATGTAAAAACAGTTCTTTTGTCAGAATTCTTAGGTGGAACCTATATGACCAACTGACACTATTTTCAGAGGGATATTGACAGGAATTTGTTCCATCTTCACAAACCACAAATTTGTGTGCCAATGTATGAACTGATCCATGTGATCCCACCCACAAAATATATAAAATATTTTATGTATTTATGTTTTTGTAATATCAGCATTGATAAATGAGAAACTTTTCCCATTTTCTTACTACACCTCACACACTACGGAATGTGCATGTGCCAGAAGCTGCAATGTAAGAAAAGTTCGTGAAATTAATAAACTCATTGGTAACTGAAACTTCATTCATTTAGTCAACACACAATTATTGAACAAGCCTTTACTTATTCACACACATTTAGTGAACGCACACTCTGTGCCAGGTAGAATGTTAGGTATTACAATCTGAAGGGCACGGTCTTACCCTTATGGTGCACATAACCTAGAAAAGAAAATAGACCCATAAATAAGTAGTTGCAATTCTGGATGATGGGTGCTATGATAGCTACAGGGCTGGGTGTGTTGAGGTCATGGGAGAGGGGCTTATAGAGGCTTCTCTGAGACAGTGATTCCTGAACTATGTTCTGAAGGTCAAGAGAGTACTACCTGTGAAGGAGGGGGTTGATAGAGCTTTTCAGAGACTCTGAGCCAGCCTATGAAAGGCATGGATGGACATTTTAGAGGGTGTGACATTTTCAGAACAATGCATCAGTCCAAGTGGGAAAGTAAAATTGAGTAAACATATGTTTTCTGTTTTTAATATTTTCATCTTCCACAAATAAAAAAACTAACAAAAGGGGAGAAGTTAAATAATAAATAGCTAAAATAAATAATAAAATAAAATATCGATTTTGATTGCTGTTCTCTGCGGTGTGAAGAGTATACTGACCAAACTAACTGGCTCTCCAAACCCTTGACCTTTCACAGTCTTCCACAATACCACCACTAAGGAATAGTCTCAGGACATTTTGGAAATGACAGCTTGATAAAAATTTGTATTTTCTGTGAAAATATAATTTGGCATGTTTTTATTAAAATCATTTAATTCTTTAAAACACAAAGTAGTGAATAATATCAATAAAGTAAATGTATTAGTATATATTTTAAAACTTTTTTTATTGCAAGAATATCATAGATTCAGTGCAGACATTAAGTTAATAGCGAAAGGTAGGTGAGCTGGATAATGGCCCCCCAAAATATCTAGGTCCTAATTCCTGGAAACTGAATGTTACCTTATATGGCAAAATGGACTTTGCAGGTGTGATTAAGTTAAAGATCTTGAGATGGGGATGTTATCTTTAATTATCTGAGTGGACCATAAATGCAGTCACGAGTTTTCGTATAAGAGAAGGTAGAGGGAGATGCGACTACACAAGAAGAAGGCAATGCCATGACAGAAGCAAGATGTTGCATTGCTGGCTTTGAAGATGAAGGAAGGAGGACAGGAGCCAAGGAACATAGGCAGCCTCTAGAAGTTGGAAGAGGCAAGGAATGTGTTCTCTCCTGGAAACACCAGAAGGAACTGGCCTTGTGACACCTTGACTTTAGCCCAGTGAAATTGATTTCAGACTTTTGTCCTCCAGAACAGTAAGTGAATAAACTCGTGTTGTTTTAAAGCACGTTTGTGGTAATTTGTTACAGTGTCAACAGCAAACTAATACAAAGAGTAAATGAATAATTTTACAAAATTTCTAAATATGAGAATGGCCACAAATGTATTATAGGAAAATCATTATTCATAGGCCAGGATTCTTAGATAAAGTACATGCTATGATTCAAATTTTAACCATCCTCCACAATTATTTCTAACAAAAATTAACAAAATGTTGAAGTTTGTGGAAAAGCATACTGAACCAGTTCACAAAGTTCCAAAAAGAAGACAGAGAACCAAGGATGGGAAAATTAAAGTTGGATACTATAATTTATTCAACAGGCTTGTCTCATTCACTAAATCTGTTGAGAAATTACTTTAAAAGCTAGCAATAAGGTATTGTTTAAATATTTATAATTATTTGTCTTGTAAGAAGATTCCTTTTAGAGTGATTCATTCAATAAACATTGATTGAGTTAGTCTTTGGGGATAGACAGTGATCTAAACAGTCTTCAGCTTCTTTAAGGAGCTCACATTTTGGAATACTAGACCAAAAAGCAATGAATTTTAAAGTCGCGAATGCTATGTAGAGGTATATACAGTGAGATTAGAAGAGAGATCTAGAAGAATGACACATTTATATTATACTCAGATTTTCAAATATTTAACTCTATGTTATAATGGAGAATTTTGATGCTGGGAAATTGGTCCATCCATCCAGAATATCTTTTTAAATAAAATAATTTAACCAGTGATGCCACTACACTAGTATCTCATCATCTTCTTCCTGACAAATATGCATGGTAGCTTGGAAAATGGTACGTACAAAATGATAGAAGCATCTTGATGTTAATTATTTATGTATACTCTGTGGAGAATATAAATTAAAATATTTTAGAGAAAGCCATTTTAATAGTCTTGACATTTATGATTATTACTTGAGACTATGGAAATTTGAAGTGTGCCTAACACGTACGGAGAAGTAACAGAAATGCATGACGTGATTTGCCTGGCATAGTGCTCAATGAATGTTGTCCCACTTCTCTCTTAAGAATAAATATTAATGATAGAACATGGTAGTAAATATTACACAAAGTAATCTGAATTTGTAAACCAATACTAAATACATTAATCTATAAATAATTATTGATTAAAGGATAAAGGAGTCTTCACTTTCTTGGGTAATCTGGATATTGTTCAGTTGTCATTTTCCCTACTCACTTAATTGATGAAAGATAATAATATCTTGGGGAAAAGTTCTAAATGAGGTGTTCTGTAAATTTGCCATATTGCAAACACAAAGAATTTACCAATGCACCCTGATTAGTAAGACAACTAGTATTCAGTGAAGGTGGACACTTAAAGACCACCAGATTTTACCAACACTGGTGCACATACAGAGAAATAATGTATGAGGTAATACACAAATTTTTTTTTGAGCATCCGCAGCTGAAAATCCGGAGTTAGAGGCAAAATAACCTGAAAACACCTAATGGTAGAAAAGATGAGTGAAGGAATAGTACTAATTAAAATAAACTAAAAACAAATCCATTTTTCTTTCAGAGCTCATGGTCATGTCTTCAGACGTAGCAACCAGAGAAGAAAATTAAGTAAGTTCCCAGTCCACAGGTCAGCCTGATTTTTTCCTTTTAATGAAATTTTGTTGTTAAAAACATGCTGTCAGAATTTACACTCTCAATTAATAGGTTTTATTTATACAACAAAGCCTATTTCTCCTCATGTTCATGGAAATGATTAGCAAGTGGAAAATGGCTCAGAATTAATGAGGGTAAGACAATATTAGAAACTGTCCAGCCCAGTTCCTTCCCTCCTCCTCATTCTTGGATCTTATTACGTAATGCAATGTCAGCCGGAAGTTGGAGTGTTCTGAGGGTGCTGTTGCCATGGCTGGGATGTGTGAGGCGAGGAGGAATAACGAGGTTGAAGAATAACGATTTCTTTACTGCAATATGAAAGTTTAAACTCAATTCTCCTTCTCTTCTTAGAAAGCAAATAGCACTGAGTCAAGTTGTTTAGTTAGTCAAAGTGGCATTTAAGTAGTGCCTGAGGATAGTCTTTGTGGTGCTGTGTTATTTGTTGCACCAATCAGTGGATGCCCAGAGCTAGCTGAGCCAGGTGGCTGTGGCACTGGGCTACAGACCCAGCCCAACCAAGGGTAGGACTGACCGTAGTGAGGCATCCAGCTGAGACCTCACCTACATCAAAGGCAGGACCAGAGGACCCCTTTAGCCTCCTACACTTCTGTAGCTCAACATTTAATTTTATTTTTCTTTTTCAATGTTTATTTTTGAGATTTGAAAGAAAACTTTCATAGGATTAACTTCTGCTGCAAGAAAGAAATGATGTCAAAACTAAATATGAATAATTCTCACTGTCATATATCTCTAGAAACACATAAAGTTGCCTTTACAATTGAAAGCTCTGAAGAGTCAAGTACAATAATATTCTAATAGAGGTTTTAAAGAGTCCCAAGTCGAGAGAGCCCTATGAGATCTGAGAATCAACGCTGCAGATACACTGCAAAATAAGATTCAGTTTTAAATTAGGATTTAGTTATTAATAAAATCAAGTTCACACTTCATCTTATGTTGTATCCACAGAATGTACTTTTTTATCTCTGTACATAACTTTCATCATGATTCATACGAGCCTAAATGAAAGTATTCAGGGACCCCAGTGGCAATGTGCAGCAAAGAAAAGAAAGTGAGTTAAGCTTTGTAGTATTTTCATTATTGAGAGAAAGAAGAGAGTAGTAAATGGAAGGGAAATGGATAAGCACTCAGAAGACAGTCCATAAGTAGCAATCCTTTAATATAGTAACCCAGATCCCATTAGTGTCTATCCTAAGGTTTGTTGGTTCTCAAATGCAATTTTGTCAAAATACCTAAAGTCAATCAGTTTCCCAGGACTGATGCATATTTACCAAACTCAAAAGTGACTTTATATACATCAGAGCACCAATTTATAAATGTACAATAAAAAAAGCATTCTTCCGTTGGCTGTACTATTTGCCTTCTCTAGAGTACCTATTTTCTTTTTTCAAAACGTTTTGGAGGCTACTTTCATAACCACAAGGGTCTTTCTGCAACTGAAATTGGAGAAAAAGAAGTTGCATAGTCATCAGAGGTTATTTCCTCAAGACCTGGTAAACCCTGATGAACTCTGTCTGGCCCTCAATGGAATGAGCAGATATTCTTGTCTTCGGGATTCGGTGTTTTTCACCTTTGGATAATACTGATAAACAATAGCAAATTCTTGTTCACTGGATTTTCCTATTCTAGATACTTTGTAGAAGGTATCTCTCTCCCTCAGTGTATAATTTAACTTGTTTAATTTTATTTATAATTGTATTTTTCTAGGACCAGTCATCTTCAAGGAACCCACTGACAAGTAACATCTATGTAAGTTTCTGCTTTGAATAGTTTTGGGTCATTATTACTGGTCATGCACTAAGGTAATCTTCAAATTATCAGGAAAACTTATTTCATTCCTGCACACTGACTACATGAAGAACAAAGACAGGGAGACTAAACTTGGCTGTGGAGATGAAGCATCAAATGGTGTCTCAGCATGATATCCAAGCTAGTCCAATCTGGGAGTTATATCAAGGAAAGAAAAAATTATAGCCAGTAGAAATGCTAGAAGACAAGCACATAGCAATGTACACCAGATCCAGGGCTCCCAGGCAACAGCTGACGGTGTGGGGTGCAGTGAAAAATAATGGAAAGAAGAAAGCAGATCAGACATGACATCCAACAAAATGAGCTGAAATTCAGGGTAAAGTTCCAATCTCAACAGAAGGAGTTGAGAGATAATCAGACAGCCAAAGCAGAGATTCAATCAGACTGTGTAAGCCGACACAATGGAGGATAGGGAAGAATTTGATTAGGTAGGCGTATGTGTGCCCAAGGACACCAGACACTGACTTTATGAAGGCAAAGTTACATGGTGGTTAAGGGCTTGGAGTTGGAAAGACATGCAGGTTGATCCTGACTCCACCACTCACCAAAAACAAGCCTCAGTTTTTTCATAAGTAAAATAGAAATTATATGCTTAAATAGTAAAGCACTTGGCACCATGCCTAGCACTGTAGATGCTCAATGAATGATAGCTGTTATTATTCCAGCTTCTAGTTGAGAGGCTGCTAACAGATTGTGTGCTTTGGTGAGGACCTGCGAGTGTTCCTGAGTCAACAGGATGAAGACATCAGTGTCTGACTCTGAGAGGGCCTGAGGAAGGCATGGCCCAACTAAAGCCTCTACAAATCACGGTGAAGTGGGAAGTAGAGGAGAGAAGGGATGTGGAACACAATCACCAGGGTTCAAATCATGTCCCTTGTTCTTTCATTTACTAGATAAATTAGCAAAATATTTTATTTTTCTGAGCATTACCAATTTTTTGTTTGTAAAATAGAGACAATGCTTATCTCACAAGGTTGATATAGGAAATAAATTAGATAATGGCTTTTTTAAATGCTTAAAACATGGTAGATATTTAAATGTATTCTCCTTCTCTCTCCCTTTCCAACTTGTCATTCATATATGAAAGAAAGAGAACATTGTCAGCTTGTCAATGCTTAGAAAATATAACACCTTGTCTCCAAAAATTATTGTTTGTATAGTTCACATCACTGAGACAACTGGAGGACGTCATCATGGAAGAAGCTGGGATTTAACAGAACAGGCTATAAACACTTAGGTAGGAACCAAACACCCACCACAAATGAGATGAGAAGTATTACAAATAGTATCAGAAAAATGTTGATGTCAAAGCAGTAGGAGTAGAATATGAAGCTTTTAAAATAAAATGCCTAATCAAACATATGGAGTTTTTTAGTTATAGATTGATGAAAATTGGGAGGGAAAGGACAGTCCAGGGGAAGAAGAGAAAAAGGGAAAAATACAAATGCCTTGTTACCCTAAGAGGAATCAAAGATTCATTTTAGTGTAATTAGAGGAACACTTCTCAACTTTTCAAGATATAATCAAAGTAAAATAAACTGCACCTCTTTAGATCGGATAATTTGATCGTTTCTGACATACACTTACTCCCATGAAACCAAACTACAGTCAAGACCTCACACATTTCCAACCCAAAAACATTCCTTGTGCCTCTTTGTAATTCATCCCTCTCTCCACCCATTCCCAAACAATCTCTTATCCTCTTTCTGTCACTGTAGATTAGTTTACATTTTCTGGAACTTTATGTAAATAGAATCATATAGTATGTTCTCTTTTTTACCTTACTCCTTTCACTCAGTAAAATGACTTCGAGATTCATCCATCTTTTGTGCATCATCAATAGTTTGTCCTTTTTATTACTGCGTAGTATTCCATTGTAGGTCTATGCCATAGTTTATTCATTCACTTTAATTTGTTTATTTTTCTACAATTTCACCCATAACAAATAAAGTTGTTATTAATGTTCATGTAAAAACCTTTGTATGGATGTTTGCTTTTGTTACTTTTGGGAAAATGTTAAGAGTAGAATGGCTGGGTCATAAAATAGATATATGTTTAACTTTTTATGACACTTCAAAATTGTTTTCCAAAGTAGTTTTACCAACTTACATTCCCACCATCAGTTCATAGCCTTTCAGTTCTTCTATATTCTCACCAACACGTGGTGTAGTCAGTATGCTTAATATTAGCCAATCAAATGGGTGTGTAGTGGCATCTCATTGTGATTTCAATTTGCATTTTCCCGGCGACCAATGATATTAAACATCTTTACATTTACTTATTGGGCATTCCTAGATCTTCTTTTGAGAGAAGTCTGCCCAATCTTCTGCCCATTTTTAAAATTGGGTTGTTTGTATTCTTCTTATTGATATATAAAAGTCCTTTATATACTGTGGATATAAATCCTTTGTTGAGAATATTTCTCCCAGTCTGTCTTGTGTTGTTTAATTTCCAAATATTTGGTGTGGTAGGCAGAATAATGGCCTCCCAAAGATGCCCACATCATAATCTCCAGACCCTGTGAATATGTTTCCTTACATGGCAGAGGGAATTAAGGGTGGAGATGGAATTAAGGTTGCTAATCAGCTAACTTTAAAATAGAGAGATTATCCTGAATTATGAAGTAGGCCCAACATTATCATAAAGGTCCCTAAAAGAGGAAAAGGGAGGCAGAAGGGGAGCTCAGAGTAATGCCATGTGAGAAGGACTCAACTATTACTGACTTTAAGGGTGGAGGAAGCAGGCCATGAGTCAAGCGACGCAGGCAGCTTTTAGAAGCTGGAAAAGGCAAGAAAGCAGATTCCCTTCTAGAGCGTCCAGAAAGGAAGGCAGCCTTCTGACACCTTGGCTGTTGCCTAATGAGACCCATTTTGGTCTTCTGAACTACAGAATTGTAAGATAATAAATTTAAGTTGTTTTAAGCCACTAAGTCTGTGGTAATTTGTTAAACTAATCATAGAAAACTAATATATATGGGATATCTTATTATTATTGATTTCTACTTTAATTCCATTGTGGTCAGAGAATATACTCTGCATAATTTCAATTTTTAAAAATGTATTGATGCTTGTTTTATATCCAAGCATATGGTCTATTCCGGTGAATGTACCATGTACACTCAAAAAAATGTGTATTCTGCATTTGTAGAATGTTTGTTCTATAAATGTCTTTTAGATGAAGATGGCTAATAGTGTTGTTTAGATCTTCTTTACTGATTTTTTTCTGGTTGTTCTATCAACTGCTGAGGGAAGGTGTTAAAATTTCCTACTATTTCTCTATTTTTTCCTGTTCGTTTTTGCTTCATGCCTTTTGAGGCTCAGCTATTAAACATATATACACTTGCGATTATATGTCTTTCTAATGAATGGTCTCTTTTATCATTATGAAATGTCCCTCTTTCCTCTGATTGTACTTTTTGTCATCAAGACTCTTTTATCTGATATTAAATTAGCCACTCTAGCCTTGTTAAGTTTACTGTGTGCATGGTATATCTTTTCCATTTACTTTCAATCTACCTATGTCTTTATAATATTTAAAATATGTCTCTCATAGGCTGTGCATAGTAGGGTCTTGCTTCTAATACATGCTGTCAAACTCGTCTTCTACTGAGGATATATAGACTAGTAACACAGTGTAATTATTGATACGATTGGACTCAGTTCTACCATTTCACTATTCATGTTTTGTATGTCCTTTCTGGTTTTTGTTCTTCTTTTCTCCCTTTCCTTTTCCCTTCTTTTGGATTATTTGTATATTTTTTTTAGTATTCCATCTTAATTTATCTAGATTTCTTTTTTGCTGCATCTCTTTATATTTTTTAATGTTACTATAGGGATTATATTTTACATATTTAAACTTTTATATTCTATCTTAGGTTAATATTGTACCACTTCACAAAATAAGGAAACCTTGGAAACATGTAGGTCCCTTTATTCCACCTACTTTTTATTTTTTTAAAAAAAGGACTATTTTTTAAGAACTGTTTTAGGTACATAGCAAAGTTGAGGGAAAGATACAGAGATTTCCCATATATCCTCTGCCTCTACACTTGCATAGCCTCACCCATTATCAACATCCCCCACCAGAGTGGATTATTTGTTATAATTGATAAACCTACATTGACACAGAATCACCACAGTTTGCCTGAGGGTTGACTCTTGGTGTTGTACATTCTATGGGTTTGGGCAAATGTTTAATGATATGTCTCCATCAATATAGTATCGTCCAGAGTATTCCCACTGCCCTAAAAATCCTCTGTGCTCCACCTATTCATCCCTCCCCACGCCACCCACGGCAACCACGGATCTTTTTACTGTCTCCAGAGTTTTGCCTTTTCCAGAATGTCAGTCATTTTAATCGTACAGTTTATAGACTTTCCAGATTAGCTTCTTTCACTTAGCAATATGTATTTAAGTTTCCTCCATGCCTTTTCATGGCTTGACAGTTCATTACTTTTTTAGTGCCAAATAATATTCCATTGCCTGGATGTACCACAGTTTATTTATCCATTCATCTACTGAAGGACATCTTGATTGCTAACAAGTTTTGGCAATTATGAATAAAGCTGCTATAAACATCAGTGTGCAGGTTTTCATGTGGACATAAGTTTTCAGATCCTTTGGATAAATACCACGGAGTGCAATTGCTGGATTGTATGGTAAGAGTATGTTTAGTTTTGTAAGAAATCTCCAAACTGTCTCCCAAGGTGGCTGTACCTTTTTGCATTCCCATCAGCAATGGGTGAGAATTCCTGTTGCTCTGCATCCTTGCCAGCCTTTGGTGTTGTCAGGTTCCAGATTTTGGACATTCTAATAGGTATATAGTGGTATCTCATTGTTGTTGTAATTATTCATACACTTTTAACAGGTAGTCAACCTGGTTAGATTCAAAGCATGATTTCTGCTTTACCCTCTGTAGGCAGTAGTTCAAATTTCAGTTCAGTTCTCTAACCCTTTGCTACATTGGTTTGGATTCAACTCAAATAGGCATTATTCTGAGACTTGTGTGAATGCTTCAAATCTCATTTCTGTTCATTAAGCTATTCTGTATTGCTTTGGTCCTGTCCCCTGCATGCATTAGACTATGTCTTGTGTGGTTTCATAAACCCATTCTTCAGCCTTCTTCCCTCCTGCATACACCTTCACTCTGCCACCTGCTTCCTCTGGCCAGAAGGATGGCTTTTGTTTGGCGTTTTAACTGCTTGTGCTGCTGCACTAATCCATGCCCAGGTCATGTCCTTGGGAAAAGCTGCTGAGGAAGAAACTCACTCTCTTGCAGTTTACTTCTCTAACTTTGATTCCCATTCATAATCCTCCTGCTTTTGTTTACTTTTTGGAGTCCACAGGTGGTTGGTTTGTGTTTTATTCTTGTTTTCGTTGTAATCAGCTGAAGGAGTTGGCTGTGATGGGTTTATTCTACCATCGTGGAACCAGATCCAAAAACATTTTGAAAAGTTTTTAAATAACACTAATAGAATCCGGGAAAGAGTTGCAGCCTATTCCAATTATTACAGAACAACAAAAAAGACATATAATTGGCACAGCAAAAGATGGAAATTTTAAAAACGCATGAAAGATAATATACAATGACTGAACTTAGATCAATTGGCAAAACTATGAAAATTAATACAAATTAATATTCATCTAAAACTAAATGATTGGACAAAGATACTTAACAAACAACAACAACAAATCAGAAACAGCAATGCTAATGTTAGCCATGTAGAATTTATTCATTATATTTATTTTTAGAATTTGTTTATTTTTATTGAGATATAATTCACATACCATACAATTCGCCCATTTAGTGTGTACAATTCAACATCCTTGAAATGTTTAACTCTCTTAAATAAAATCATACCAAAAAGAAAATGAAAAACACCCTTAATTACGAAATAAGATAGTTCGAAGTTACAGCTGTTGGGATGAGTCAAAGAAGCCCACAGAATTAAATTCATACCTTTAAATCCTTTTATTGGCCGCAAATAAGAAAGTAAATTCAAATTCAATGGAAGATTAAACAAAGAGCAATAACAAAATCCCTAAGACAAAATGGCAAAAGTAGTTAGAAAACAAACTAAATGATGAAATTGATTATTATCAAACAATTCATTTGTTTAAAATTCAGAACCAATAAATTATATAAGCCTCTGTTAAATCTAAACAAGAAGAAATACAAATTTTAACAAGCTGTACATAAGAAATTGCATAGATGTCAAAACTAAAAATTTCTATTAACGGAGAATACACAACTATATGCTAGTAACATTGAAAACTTCTAGAAAATCTACAACTTTCCAAAATAAGTAACTTAAATAGAAACAGGACATTAAGTACTGAATTGAAACAGGACATACAAAACACCTAATATAAAGAATTAAGAAAGTCATCGAAAAGTGACCTTCGTAAAATGGCTCCTGCCTCTAAATGAGAGATTCCTGCCTCTCGTTTAACAAAAAAAGATGGGAAACTCTATAACTTATTATATAAAGTAAATGATCCTGATTCCAACATATGATTAACAGATAGTTTACAGTACTTTCTTTGCCTAAGGAGTTAAGTTTCATGAAAATACCCATATGCAGTTGAAGAATTTAATGCCAAACAGAAAAAAAAAGAGATTAGAGGAAATGAGGTCTAGATTAGGCAGACCTGTGACTGTCCCTATAAACATTGCTAGAAATTTTTTACGTCTACTAAAACAATAAAGATAGTGCAACAAAGATACCAAACATAGCTTACAATTAAAAAGTGGCAGAGTCAGGATGTGAAGGGAGGTAGTCTGGCTCTGGAACCTCTGCTCTTAACCAGAGCTCAGAATACCTTTTTTTTTTAAAGCATCAGAAAAATAAATATTTTGGGTTTTGTGGGCCACACGGTCTCTGTTGCAACTACTCGACCCTGCAGTTGTAGAATAAAAGCAGCCATAGACAATACAGAGCCAAATGGGTGTAGCTCTTTTCCAATAAAACTTTATTAAGCAAACCAGGCTCACTAATTTAGCCCACAGGCTGTCGTTTGCCTAACACTGCTTTTAATGACTTCCCCACCTCGTACTGATGAAGACGCAGAGAAGAAGAAGACATAGACTTGACTACATTCCAAGAAAGTTATGGAAGTAAGGATTGGAATATTCATTGAAATCCCACAGAGAAATCTTAATTCTGTCAACAGGATAGGGTGGAAGGCAGAATTAAGAGGTGGAGTTAAAACAATTGATTTTATAGGAGATATTGTGATGGGTAATTATTTTAGTTGTACTCTATTCCTTCACATCTGTACCCAGAACATGGGAAACCAGGGTGCTGGACTCTAAATAAATCGAACAAAGAAACTGGAGAACTAGAGCTTTTAGTGATGCCTCATTGTTCTGCTATCTGGGGAATCCTCAGCTTGACAAATGGCTTCCAATGAACTCACCCTCAAATGAAGTTTGACAGTCAACATGCCCAGTCCATTCCTTTTGGAGCTCCACACCAGAGTCCTCACTTAGGAATCTGAAGGAAAAACACACTGGAGAAAAGCTGTTTTACCTACACAACAATAGAGGGAACATGTGCCAGCATTGTTTCTATACCATAAATATGGAAGACAACGAAAGCTAACCAAACACGTGACGGAAACCAGTAGTATGAAAAAAAAAAAGATCAAAATTTAAGTAAACAAATAGAAAAAAAGTAAACCTTAGAAGAGATAAAAGTAAACAAGGAAAGGAAGATATTCCATCTATAAAACAAAATGAGATGCATTGAAGAAGGAATAGAGAAGAAGAAAAATAAGATTCTTGAAACAAAAGTTTTAATATATGGATCAGAAGAAAATGTAAAAAACAAAAATAAGACTTTTCCATAATGTTGACTATAAAACATGAGAAAATACGAGAAAAATAATGAGTCATAAAAGCTCAATCCAAGAGTTCTGATATTGACAAATCCAGAGCAGGAAGATACAGAAATAGACAACAGAGCAAACAGAGTAGAGGGAATTATTACTGAATATAAAAGGATGTCCTAAAACTGAAGAGCACAAGTCTTCAGAAAAATAAAAGTACTGCTAAGTTCTGAGTGGAAAACGTGTCGTGCATTCTTATAAAATTTTTAAATACCAAAGCTATAAAGAACAGTAGTAATAACTACAGCTAATATTTATTGAGCATTAGCTATACCAGCTACTCTTCTAAACACTTCACAAATATTAACACATTTAATTCTCATACCAACCCTTTCAATTAATAGCATTGTCTCCTATGTTACAGATGAAGAAAATGAAACACAAAGAATTTCAGTACCTTGTCCGAGGTCATACCAATTGTTAGTGGTGGAACTGGAATTCAAACCCAAGGCAATGTGGCTCTGGAGCCCAAAATCTTGGCCACTAAACCCAAAAAGAAACAACAGTTCCTCTCAAAGGAATGAGAAGCACACTTCCATCAAATTTCTCATGTCACTGGCTCTTTAAAAGACATCATTGATGGAGTATAATTTCAATGTTCTAAAGGAAATTAAAAAATTTTTTTTTTGGTGAGGAAGATTTGCCCTGCACTAACATCCATTGGCAATCCTCCTCTCTCTCTCTCTCTTTTTTTTTCCCCTTGAGGAAGATTAGCCCTGAGCTAACATCTATGCCAATCTTCCTCTATTTTGTATGTGGGATGCCTCCACTGCATGGCTGATGAATGGAGTAGGCTCGCGCCAGGGATCCAAACTGGCGAACCTGGGCCACCAAAGTGGAGTGTGCGGAACTTTAACCACTCGGCCATGCAGCCGGCCCCAGGAAATTTTTTTTAATTGTAGCATTCCTTCTATGCCCAGCTAAACTATCACCATTTCTGATAACAGAATAACGTTTTTAAACATAAAAAAAGACAGAAATTTTCTTCTCAGGCAAATTGTTTAAGGAAGTTATTTAAGGGTGTTCTCTGGCAAAACCAAAAAAAAAAGAGACAAAGCATGTGAAAGAATGAATCCAACCTAGGAGATCAAATCCAGAATTTAACACAATATCCCTACATTTTAACAGGGCAATAGAGCAACCAGGCTGTAACAGAGCAAGACAACTGATGGTTTTGAGGAACAAGTCTCTAGGAAACAAAGGTACATACTCAATGGTAACATGAGTGAGAGGATGGAAAACCTTTAGTATATTACAAAGATATCTTATGAAAGAAAAAACTTAGAAAGTTTAGAAAAACAAACAAGGAAAAAAACTGTACATAAAGTCCTGTCCAAATGTGAAACAAATCAGAATGTGGCATAATTTAAAGCAAATGGTAAGATGTGAGGAAAGTCTATCTGTTTTACCTAATGATAGGGTTTTTCTGCTTAAAATAGACATTACCTCAGTTTACTTGAGCAAGAGTTGATACACTGATCAAAGTTGATAAAAAATGAAATTGTGATATTGTTTAAATTTGTAAAGGTAATCAGCTGAAGAGCTAAAAATAATCATATAATTATCCAAACTTGGAAGGATGAGGGCTAAAGAGAGGATGAAAAGCGAGGAATCTATCACAGAAAAGTGTAAATAAATATTTTCTAAAAGCAATTAATCAATGAAAAGAGATAGGATATTTTTTAGAGTCATAAAAATAAACTTTAAAGGCTAGGAAGCAAAAGTGATAGCTGGGGGTGGGGAACAATTTATACTCCCTCCTGCTGTTTCCTTAATTGAGCAGGAACCTCATTAGTGACGCACTTCTCCCTCTCTCCACCCTGGTAGTGTGTTTCTGATAAGGAACTGGGCACTAGCATACTTCGCCCTTTTCCCTCCTTCTTGTTTCTTAGGAGGAAAGCTACCCAAAGGAAGCTTCCATTCCTCTTTGTTCCTTCTTGTTTTACGTATTACAAGGGCAGGCTCTGTCCTTGAGGAAGAGACATCCGGTGGTTCAGCACTGCTAATGACTGAGGGGGTGACTGCCTAATTCTGAGGAGCAGTGTGAAGAAGACCGTTTGCTCACAAATATAAGTCATATATACTACATCAGTTTTATCACTTATTAAGGTGCTACTTTAGTCCTATTTTACTAGTTAGACATATGTCTCAGTTACTTGGTAACTCAGACAGATATAAGGGTGTTATTTATTGGCTTCCTTTTAAACCTCAACCATTGAAAGAGCTACACTGTTATCTGTGGATGGTGAGACTTAGATGTCTGACTATGTACATGTTTGCTGAAATTACTCTAAGGACACACAAAGCTGCAGAGAAATCTTAAACTTCATTTAGTAGTCTCATTTTTAGTGGTCACATTGTGGCATCTTTATATTGAAAAAAATTATTTATATTGTCAGATAACGAAAATAAGCAATTATGCTAATGTTGTTGGGAAGCAATAGTTTTTAGGGAGAGAAAATCCAAGCATAAGACACAAGAAGAGAAAATTCATGTATTACATTTACACTGGAAATATCAAAAAGAACTCATATTTTATCGGATCTTTTCGAAAACTCATGTTTTGGTACTTTTTGTTTCTGTCCACTG
The DNA here is from genome assembly GCF_041296265.1 of Equus caballus. Classification (NCBI taxonomy): domain Eukaryota; kingdom Metazoa; phylum Chordata; class Mammalia; order Perissodactyla; family Equidae; genus Equus; species Equus caballus. The sequence goes on along the minus strand of NC_091692.1, from coordinate 19,839,180 downwards.
AAAAGACCCAGAAGCAAAGACTCTAGCAAAGTGTTTCCTGTGGAGAGGAGGCTTTCGCTGTGGAGAGCGATCTGGGCTTATTTCATGATGGTTCTTCTTATCTTCTCCCTGCCAGGCCCCCAGGAGTTTCTCACCTCAAGCTAGTCCATGCTCAGCCTCCAGCAGTTAATCAAAATTATTCCTTGAGTGTTCCTACCAGTTTATGGCTCCAGCAGCTTCTGCTCCAGGTATGTAGATTTTGTCTACGTTATTCTAGATGTCCCTCTCTCTCCGGTCTTCAGCATGCTCTGCGACCCAATTCTCTGATGAGGCCATAGAAATTCACTAATTCTCTGTTTGTCTAGTTTTTTCTTATCATAAGGTTGGGAGTGACTACGTCTAAGCTCTTTACATGTTGGGGCTGAAGCCAGAAGTGATTGCACTACTTACTTTGCTTTTGTGTGTTTGAAATTTTTCATAATAACACTTAAGAAAAAGTTTGAGAAGGAAAATAGAATCATTTTTCCGAAAATTATTTCACTCCCTGAGCAGCAGTATAGCAATACAGTACATTGATTAAGGGAATTATATCTTTCAAATCAAACATGCAGAGTCACGTAGTATTATTTACTATGTGACATTGTCACCAACTAGTTACTCAAGGATGGATTTGGATATTTTAACTGTTTTTCCAAATTGTTCTTTTTCCTTTTGTTATGTTAAGGAGTTGCAATCACCAACCACCCTGAAGCAGACCAAGCGTCACCAGAGAGCATGCCTATGACCTTTGCCTTATTTTTAATGCTAAGATCTCCCCAGGAGGAGCTTAGGCCTTATTACTATAAACTGCAGTGTATGTGGAAGCATGTTTTCCAACCGAGCCCGTGCAAGCAAATACCCATCTCTCCCTTTTGAATATTTACTCCCCATCCGAAATAAATGTCCCTGCTTCTTTTTGTTCAGGGATGCCATGACTCTGGAAATGATTCCTCATGGTCTCCTATTTGCTGCAAATATACTTTACTTTGTGAGACAACTACTTCTGGTGGAGAGTCTGATTTAACTTGAAAGGAAGGAACCCACTTTGGCTTGGTAACGATATGACGTATGAAAAACGATACTCAAGTACATATATGCCCACAATTGTGCCTGTGTGAACTACGTGGGCATGTGGAAAACAACTGAAAGAAAGGACACAAAATTGAGTCTGATCTGCCCCCGTGTGGGGTGTGTGTCTCTCCACTAGAGATTCATTGCTCAGCAATTGCTACTGACGGGAGTGCTTCAGATCCTTGAGGTACGCTGTACTGGGGGAAAGAATGCTTTCGAAACGCCAGTCTAGAGCCACTGCTTCTGTCTTTAGCGTACAGTGGGAATTTCCCTGCTGTTGTTACTACCTGTGACTGTCCTCTCTGAGGACATAGTTTCACATCTTCCTTACAGCAGTACCACAAGAAACAGTCAACCTTTTTACCCTTTTTAAAACTGTCCTTTTTACCTTTTAAACTTTACCTTTTTAAAACTGTCCCCCCTTTCAAATACAATTCCTTTTCCTTCAGTTCAACTGAACATACATTTACATCACTGTTATATGACAGGCTCATGATTGGATTCTGGGGGAAATTAAAACATAAAGAAACAATGCCTGTCCACAAAGACTTTCCAGTATAACAAGGGGAGGGGGAGTTAGGCAAAAAAGTGTCAAACAAGGTTGAATTAATATTTAAAATAAGATGAGATCACATCTGGAAAGTCTTTGGGAAAAGTATTTGCCGTGGGCCTTGCCCAACAGACAGGGTGTGGACAGACAAAGACAAGGAAGGGTAGGAGTTCTAAGAGAGAGAACTGAACAAAGACACAGAGTCAGGAAGGCTTGAAAAGTTTAGGTGATTATTCTTTTTATTGATCAAATTTAGTGACTGAGATTATTTTATATCAAAATCCCAAAGCAGTCATTTGAAAAAGGTTTAATTTAATCACTTTGAAATAAACTTTACCCTGAGCTCCAAATTGAATACATTTCTGTCCTGAATTGAATTATACAAATTCAACCTGAGGTATGTTACAGAAACAAATAAAGAAGTATTTATATTAAATTTACCAAATACTGATCCTTATTCCTTCATTCAAATGACACCCAGAATTTCAAACAATGTGTTCCCTACATGCATTGGATTATGGTACCACAGACCTAACAGTTCTTGCTTAGAAAGTAGAGTATGAACACCTCTCAGAATCTGAAAAACTCAGAGAAGATCTTGGAGCTGGGTTTGATGAGGACATGGGATGATGAGAGATTTACAGACTTGGGAAGAAAATCTGTTGTCACATTTTCCACACTTCAATTGCTAATAAAAACTTGAAAATGATGGCAGAAGTCTTTTCTGGAACCACTTATGACATTGGTAACGACTCATACTGGGGAGATAAATCCAGAATGTAGCAGTGCTTAAGTAAAAGAGATTCTTATTACCTCATTTGTCTACTAATAAGTGTGTCTTCAGAGGGTCCTTTATTATTGATATGGTGAGCGATAAAAGAAGATTATTATTGCATGGAAACACTGAATAACTTACCTTCATTATAGCACATCTACTGGAAGTTTCTCAGTTCTCATGAAAGGGAGAGTCAAGGTTCAGGAAAGTCTGCTTTTATTATGGAGAAGAAAAATTGTGTCCTTGCTAATTTTTTAAAATTCAGCATTATGAAATGATTTTTAGCCACCTTCTTTTGTGTAATTGTGATGTTAGCCTCAAAAGCTAATTTAATACAATCCATATCTATTCTACCCTTTGCTTTGATTTTGAGGGATGATCTATCTTGACTTAGAATTTATTCATTATTTATCACATATTTACTAAATCCTAATATATGTCATGCAGTGTACTAGACATCAGGGACTTGGCTGGAAGCAATTCAAACCAGAGCCCTGCCCTCATGTAAAGTTTTCATCCCAGCATGATCAGTGTGCCTACAGTATCCCTTCTTCTAAATTGTAAGCTCCAGCATCTTTCCATCTTCTGCACTCTGTTTGGTGCTTAGCATAAGGTTTTTAATGCACGTGCTTGCTAAATATTTACTAAGTAGAATTTCAGCTTTCATTTTCTACCTCATATTATAGTTGATTGTTTGCTAGTGTTTTCCTAAATTAGTGACTGAGGAGGCACAATGTGGCAGAGAAGATCTACTCTTCTCCTGGGACACACAACTAGACTACATTTCCCAGCCTCCCTTGCAGTTATGACCACATGACTAAAGCCCAGCCACATGAGAAGTAACTCATTTGACATGTGCCACCTCCAATCCTGGCCATAAAATCCTCCAAGACTGGTCATGAAAATCTCTTCATAAGAGATCCCTCAGATTCCTTGCTGGGGAGATGGCAGCGTAGGAGGACTCTGAACTCACCTCCTCCCTTGGACACAAAAAATTTACAACTACCTGTGGAATAATTACCCCTGAGAGAGAACAGGAAACCAGGTAAAAAGAATTCCCACAACAAGGGACAGTGCTGACTGAGGTGGAGGGGGCAGAAATACCTTTCTGGAGAGGAAAAAGCCACATTCTAGCCATGGTACTCCTCAGTACTGACTTCTCAGCAGAAACCTTACAGGCTATAAGGGAGTGGTACAATATATTTAAAGTGCTGAAAGGAAAAAAACCTATAGCCAATAATACTCTACCTGGCAAAGTTATCATTCAGAATGAAAGGAGAGATAAAGAGTTTTCCAGACAAGCAAGAACTAAAGGAGTTTATCACCTATAAACCAGCCTTACATGAAATGTTAAAGGGACTTATTTAAGGTGAAAAGAAAAGACCATAAGTAAGAATAACAAAATTATAAAAAAAAAATAAAATCACAAATTTATAATAAAGTTAGCAGATCAACCACCTATGAAGCTAATATGAAAGTTAAAAGACAAAAATACTAAAATTATCTATTTCCGTGATAAGAGGTTAATGGATACACACACACACAAAAGAGGTTAAATATGATATCAAAAAGATAAAATGTGGGAGAAGGGGAGTGAAAGTGAAAGAGTAGAGCTTTTAGCAAGAGGTCAAACTTAAGAGACTATCACTGAATGTAAATTGTTATTTACATAGGTTATTATATATGAACTTCATGGTAATAAAAAACTAGAAGCCTACAATAAATATACAGAAAATTAAGAAAAAGGAACCCAAACATAATACTAAAGAAAGCCATCAAACCACAAGGGAAGAGAACAAGAGAAGAAAAGAAAAGAGAAGAACTACTTAAACACCCAGAAAAAAAGTAAAATGTCAATAAGTACATACTTATCAATAGCTACTTTAAATGTCAATGGACTAAATGTTCCAATCAAAAGACATAGGATGGCTGATTGGATAAAAAACAAGACCCATATATATGCTGCATACAAGAGACACACTTCAGACCTAAAGACACTCACAAACTGAAAGTTAAGGGATGGAAAAAGTACTCCATGCAAATGGCAATGAAAATAAAGCTGGGATAAAAATACTTATATCAGGGCTTGCCTGGTGGCACAGCGGTTAAGTGTGCACGTTCCACTTCCGGCAGCCCAGGGTTTGCCAGTTCGGATCCCAGGTGCAGACATGGCACCGCTTGGCACATCATGCTGTGGTAGGTGTCCCACATATAAAGTAGAGGAAGATGGGCATGGATGTTAGCTCAGGGCCAGGCTTCCTCAGCAAAAAAGAGGGGGACTGGCAGTAGTTAGCTCAGGGCTAATCTTCCTCAAAAAAAAAAAAAACATATCAGACAAAATAGGCTTTAAAAAAAAAACTGTGTCAAGAGACAAATGAGGGCACTACATAATGATAAAGGGAATAACCCCACAAGAGGATATAACACATGTAAATATCTGTGCACCCAACATAGAATCACCTAAATACATAAAGCAATTATTAACAGACACAAAAGGAGAAATAGATAGTAACACAATAACAGCAGGGGGCTTTAATAATCCACTTACATCAATGGATAGATCATCCAAACAGAAAGAAGATAAATAAGGAAATATTGGCCTTAATTGACACATTAGACCAGACGGATTAGTAGATAAATAGAGAATATTCCATCCAAAACCACAGAATACACATTTTTTTCAAATGTGCATGTAATATATTCCAGGATAGATTACATGTTAGGCCACAAAACAAGTCTCAATAAATTTAAGAAGATTGAAATAATGCCAAGCATCTTTTCAGACCACAGTGGTATGAAACTAGAAATCAACTACAAGAATAAAGCTGGAAAAACTACACATACATGGAGATTAAACAAAATGCTGCTGAACAACTGTTAGGCCAATAGTTGTTGAAGAACTCAAAGGAGAAATCAAAAAATACCTGGAAATAAATGAAAATGAAAATACAACATGCCAAAATTTATGGAATACAGCAAAAGCAGTCCTAAGAGGGATGTTTATTGCAATACAGGCCTGCCTCAACAAACAAGAAAAATCTCAAATAAACAACTAACAGTGTACCTAAAGGAACTGGAAAAAGAAGAAGAAACAGAGCCTAAAATAAGTAGAAGGAAGAAAATAATAAAAATAAGAGTGGAAAGAAATGAAATAGAGACTAAAAAAAAAGATAGAAAAAATCAAGGAAACTAAGAGCTGGTTCTTTAAAAAGATAAACAAAATTGACAAACCTTTAGATAGGTTCACCAAGAAAAAAGAAGATTCAAATAATAAAATCAGAAAGAGGAGAAATTACAATGGACATCTCAGAAATACAAAAGATTATAAGAGAATAATGCAAAAAAGCTGTGTGCCAACATACTGGATAATCTAGAATAAATGGATAAATCCTTAGAATCACATAACCTTCCAAAACAGAATCGAGAAGACATAGAGAATTTGAATAGACAAATCACCAGTAATGAAATCAAAACAGTAATCAAAAACCTCCCAAAAAATAAAAGTCCAGGACCAGAGAGCTTCCCTGGTGAATTCTACCAAACATTCAAAGAAGACTTAATACCTATCCTTCTCAAACTCTTCCAAAAAGTTGAAGAGGAGGGAAAGCTTCCTAATTCATTCTACAAGGCCAATGTTACCCTGATACCAAAACTAGCCAAGGACCACACAAAAAAACAAAATTACAGGCTAACATCACTGATGAACATCAATGCAAAAATCCTCAACAAAATACTAGCAAGTTGAATAAAACCATACAATAAAATGATCATACATGGTGATCAAGTGGGATTTATTCCAGGGATGCAGGCATGATTCAACAACCACAAATCAATCAATATGATACACTACATTAACAAAATGATTAAAAATCACATGATCATCTCAATATATGGAGAGAAAGCATTTGACAAGATGCAGCATCCATTTATAATAAAAACTCTGAATAAAATGGTTATAGAAGGAAAGTACCTCAACATAATAAAGGTCATATACGACAAACCCACAGCTAATATCATAACAATGGAGAAAAACTGAAAGTTATCCCTTTAAGAACAGGAATGAGATGAGGATGCCCACTATGGCCACTCTTGTTTAACATAGTATTGGGCATCCTAGCCAGAGCAATCAGGCAAGAAAAAGAAATAAAATGGATCCAAATTGGAAAGGAAGAAGTGAAACTGTCACTTTTTGCAGATGGCATGATTTTATATATAGAAAGCCCTAAAGAATCCAACAAAAAACTATTAGAAATAATATATGAATAAAGTTGTAGGATACCAAATCAACATACGAAAATCAGTTACATTTCTATACATTAACAATGAAGTAACAGAAAGAGAAATTAAGAATACAATCCCATTTACAATTGCAACAAAAAGAATAAAATACCTAGGAATAAATTTAACCAGATTTGAAAGACCTGTACACTGAAAACTATAAAACATTGTTGAAAGAAATTGAAGAAGACACACAGGAATGGAAAGATACTCAATGCTCTTGGATTAGAAGAATCAACATAGTTAAAATATCCATACTTCCTAAAGCAACCTACAGTTTGAAGGCAATCCCTCTCAAAGTTCCAATGACATTTTTCACAGAAATAGAACAAAGAATCCTAAAGTTTATGTTGAACAATAAAAGACTCCAAATAGCGAAAGAAATCTTGAGAAAAAAGACCAAAGCTGGAAGCATAACAATCCCTGACTTCAAAATATACTACAAGCTATTGTAATCAAAACAGCATGGTACTGGCAGAAAAACAGACACATAGATCAATGGAACAGAATCGAGATCCCAGAAATAAACCCACACATCTCTGGACAGCTAATTTTGAACAAGGGAGCCAAGAACGTACAATGGAGAAAGGAAAGTCCCTTCAATAAGTGGTGTTGTGAAAACTGGACAGCCACATGTAAAAGAACAAAAGTAGACCATTATCTTATACCACACACAAAAATCAACTCAAAATGTATTAAAGACTTGAATGTAAGGGTCTGGCCCCGTGGCCAAGTGGTTAAGTTCACGCGCCCCGCTGCAGGTGGCCCAGTGTTTCATTGGTTCGAATCCTGGGCATGGACATGGCACTGCTCATCAAACCACACTGAGGCAGCGTCCCACATGCCACAACTAGAAGGACCCACAACGAAGAATATACAACTATGTACCGGGGGTCTTTGTGGAGAAAAAGGAAAAATATAAAATCTTTAAAAAAAGAAACTAGATCTTAAATTTTAAAAAAATGCTTGGTTTATTTAAAAAAAATAAAAAAGACTTGAATATAAGACCTGAAGCCATGAAACTTCTAGAGGAAAACACAGGCAGTATACTCTTTATTGTAGGTCTTAAGCAGCATATTTTCAAACACTGTGTCTGACCAGGCAAGGGAAGCAAAAGAAAAAATAAACAAATGGGACTACAGCAAACTAAAAAGCTTCTGCACAGCAAAGGAAAGTGTCAACAAAATGAAAAGACCACCCAACAATTGGGAGAAGATATCTGCAAACTATACATCTGATAAGGGGTTAATACCCAAAACATATAAAGAATTCAGACATCTCAACAACAAAAAACAAACAACCCAGTTAAAAAATGGGCAAAAGATCTGAACAGACATTTCTCCAAAGAAGATATACAGATGGCCAACAAGCACATGAAAAGATGTTTAATGTCACTAATTATTAGGGAAATGCAAATCAAAACTACCATGAGATATCACCTCATGCCGGTCAGAATAGCTATAATTAACAAGACAAGAAATAAAAAGTGTTGGAAAGGATGTGGAAAAAAGGGAACTCTCATACACTGCTGGTGGGAGTGCAAACTGGTACAGCCACTATGGAAAACATTTTGGAGATTCGTCAAAAACTTAACTACCATATGATCCAACTATTCCACTGCTGGGTGTTTATCTAAGGAACATGAAAACACGAATGCATAAAGACATATGCACCTCTCTGTTCATTGCAGCATTTTTCACCATAGCCAAGACTTGGAAACAACTTAAGTGACCATCAAGGGACGAATGGATACAGAAGATGTGTTATATATACACAATGGAATACTACTCAGCTATAAAAAAGATGAAATCTTGCCATTTGCAACGACAATGGATGGACCTTGAGGGTATAATGCAAAGTGAAGCAAGTCTGACAGAGAAAGTCAAATAGTGTATGATCTCACTCATAAATAGGAGATAACAACCACAAACAAACACATAGATACAGAGATTAGATTGGTGGTTACCAGAGGGGAAGGGGAGAGGGAGGAGGGTGAAAGGGGTGACTGGGTACATGTGATGGTGACGGATGGTCATTACTCTTTGGCTGGTGAACCTGATGTAGTCTACACAGAAACTGAAATATAATGATGTACACCTGAAATTTATATAATGTTATAAACCAATATTACCTCAATAAAAAATTTTAAAAATAAAAATTTCTCAATTTAATAGCTAACGAAGTAAATATAAAAAGAGGGAGGGAAAAAAGAGATCTGTCCTGTCAGGTTTGACACCCACAAAGTCATCAGAAGCCAGCAGAGCCCCTGTCAGATAAGGTCATGGAATCACTGTTGGAGCAGAGTTCTGTTACTCACCCAGAACTATTTTGGACTGTTTATAGAAACTAGAAATAAAGAAAACTTTAGGATGCTGCTAAGGGATAGAATCGAATGTTAGACAAAGGAGAATTTCCTCCCTTTGTGTCACAGACCACCACTGTCGCAGTCAGTAGATGCCTGCATTCGCTAGAAAACACCAGAGACCAGGAAATCACAGATTTCACTCTCTTATAGATGCTTTATAGTCAAGTACGTGACAGCAAAAGTGAATAGTCATTTATTTGAAATATGTTTTTTCTCTGTACTTAGGAATTCAAAGTTGGGAAAAAAGCGAATACATTGAACCTTTCTGAACTGCCATAGGCTTGCTGTTGAGGCTGAAGTTTGTCTAGACGAAACCAGGAGAGTTGTCAAAATTTATCAGTAAACCTATTTTACTCTCTTTTTACCTACACTTCTTCTCTTCACCCTCTTCTGATTTACCTCAGAAGACTGGGAAGATACCTTTCAAAGTCTCTTTCACTCTGTAAACAAAATACAATTAAATACATTTTGACAGAAGTAAAGATAAAGCTGACATTATCACACAGCCCCATATAGCTCACCAATAAATTACATTACTTTCTAAACAGAGAAAAACATTCGTTTCAGAAAAGACTGCGTATTTTTTCTATCACTTTATGATTCCATAGTAAGTGGATATGGTTTAGCTAGAATACTTGGACCAGAAAATAAATGACTCCTGCTCATCCTGTGGGTGCCAACTACGTTCAAGCATGAGGGGTTGCTGGCCCGCAGTGCCAACATACAGCACCTTCGCAGGGAGGCCAAGGCCCTCATGCTCCAGCAATACCAGACGGCGCTCCGATGAGGCGGGCTGCTTCTGGCAGGTGGTAGCACAGGAGGTAGTAAGTGAAAGCAGCTCAGCATAAATAGTTCCAGTGAAATACAAGAATAATATTCTGGCGTCTCCAACTCATTTTCTCTCATTCATGACTCACAATAAACACATATTCTGATGGACAAATGGCTAAACTACCCCACAGAAATGAAGATTCATCTCCAAACCTCTAATGGAAGCTCTCCGCTGATCTGGAAACCTTTCCCCCTCCAGTTAAGCAAAGTTGAACAGATATGATTCTCTCCTCATTGACCTTGGAAATCTGTCCCAGGCTGTTGGCCATTCTGGTCATCTCTTCTAGACCAGCTGCTGTCTTCATATCAAGGGGGATTTGGAGCATTCCATGGGTCAGAAGAAGGTAATGTGTTCTGGGCCATTTCTACTCCATGGAGAGACCCAGGTGTATAAGGTTGAACCAGCCAACAAGACAGAGAAAGAGAGGAAGACGCAGAGAAGCAGAGACAAAGACCAGGGGGGAAAAAATAAATTAAGATCCTAACACATCCATAGACAACCAACAGATTAAAAGTGTAATATCTCCAAGAATTAAGAAACTTATTTTTAGGGTTGAAAAATATAATTTCTGTGTTTTATTCCTGGGAGACAGAGATGACAATTTATATAGGCTCTTTTCACATTTTTTATATATCTTGTTGAAACTTGATGATGGGTAAAAGAGAATTCGTTATACTATGCTCTCTAATTTTGTATAGCTTTAAAAATACCTACATGAAAATTACAAAAATAAATAAAACATATCTAAATAAATAGTTGACACTAAGACTAACAAGGATTTCTCTTCTGTTTACTGTTTATAACTCTATTGCTATTGTTTCATTTTTTCAGAAATTCCCTATTTCTACAAATAGAATTCTAATAGATTATATAGCTCAGCCACAATGAAATCCCTATGTAAAGGAGAGGAAAACAAGTAAAATACTTAGAAGAAAGACATTAAAGTTTTCAGGAGTGACTAGTCACGAGATAAGAATTTTTAAGAGTAGAGTTGTTTCATTGAGAGCTCCAAAATTTGCAGAGATTTCACAATTTGCAACTGTGTGTCAGACTATGGTACAGGGATGTGCACTGAAACCAACCGCACAGAATGGAAATCTCTGCCTTTTAAAGTTTATCTATTCACTGCAAAATTTACCAGGCCTGGTCCGATAAATAGGCTCCGAAGTGATAAGCAGCACAAACATCAGAGGTTTTAAACCTGCTCTAGTTTAATAGGTCAGAATTTCAAGTTTGATTAAATTTTGCACTCCCCTGTTGCTTGATTTCTGTTCAGCCTCGACTAATTACTTTCAGGACCTTGCTAATTGGGATGACTAGCAAAGACAATTTGCCATGTGCCTCATTTTTCTTAATATTTTCAATATTTAGTGTTCAATGTTTAAAAAGTTATAGTAAATTAGATTAGTATTCACAAAAACGTCAACATGCAGCTCCCACAATTTAGCATTTCAAGGTCATCATTGACCCTGAAACCTTCAAAAAGCCATTGAGATTATGTTACTAAATTCTGTATGTAATTATAACTTGGCCATAGAAAAGTTTTCCTCCTTGGGGATTCCTGGTAAATTGCTCTTTCTTGGCATTCTTTTTGCCCGTGAAATGAGGAAAACTGAAGTAATTCTTCTTTTAAATTGAGATGCCCCTTGAGGTGGCAAAATCTTAACAATGTGAGCATAGAGATCAGTGAAAAAAAAATTACTGATAAGGGACTTTAGTTTGAAAAGTTGGGAAAACACATTTCTGTACAAGTCTACAACTGAAATCAGATCCCACTTCCCAGGAGATGCTGGCTACATGCCCCTCAAGTACAAGGGGATGCTGCCACCATCCGTCACTTATAACTGAACATCACAGCATCCCGGGGCTCCAGAACCTGAGACCCAAAGGCTAAAAACTGTGGGATATTTATGCTGCCCACTCTGTGATAGTCCTCCTGGAAAAGCAGGTAATTGATAACTGGATGAACTACTCAGGCAATTAACGAAATACTTACATACATCAAACACTGATTTAGTAAGACCATATGACTTCTGAGGCTTCACTACATGCCTGGTAATTTACATCCAGGATCCCATTTAGTCCTAACAGCACTGTAAAGCAGGTGTTCTTATTCCTATTTTACAAATGAGGAACTGAGACACAGAGCTATTAACTAACTTGTCCAAAGTCATAAGTGGAGCCAGGATTCAAACTTACGTATAGTAGATGCTGTTGGTGCCTTGCCAACATCGTCTTAACCTGATCATTGACTTCCAGCTTCCAGTCTACAGCTGCATTTCTTTTCCAGATGCTTTCTCTTACCTTTGTTCCCTGCTTGGCCAGCTCTTCAGGCAGGTCAGAAACGCCTAGGTATTAACTCCCCTCTGGAGGAGGTCTCAACTAATGACTGACAGGAATTGGTGTACAAATACCCCAGCTCTCTCATGCCTTAAGGAAAATAACACAGTTTTCTCTAATAGGATCAAGCTTCATTCCCATAGTGATAACTTACTTTATAACACACTTTTCATTGTCTTCCTTTACTGCCTGAACTCATGCTCTACTCCCCGCCGCCAGAGTTTCCTGGGATCACATTGCAAATAAACTACTTGTCTCAGAGTCTACTTCAGAGGTGACCTAAACTAAGACACAAGGTCTGCCTGGTTCTAAAGCCTTATGATACCTTCACTCTTCCACACTGAGAATATGACAATTCAGGAGAGACACAAATGCCCAGAATCTATCCTGTTAATAATGAAGAAAATTGGGTGTTTAATATACCTCATTCGATAGTATGTTGCTTAATGGAGCAGCTTCATCTGTTACGCCTTTTGCACCCCTATAGTCTGACACATCACTATTGGATCCAAAGTATTTGTCAGTCTTTTTTATTCTGAGTTGATTATACTCAGAATAATCAAAAAATGGGCCTCCCCTTTCCTCCTAGATCGCTTCTAGGCCTTTCACTGCTGATGCTGCATACTTTACCAGAGACGCCATTATGCCCTGGGGTTAGAAGACCATTCTTTCATTCTAGGGGTGTGAATAGTTAGGCTTCTAGATTAGGAAGTCAATAAATATGTGTTAGAGTTAAGTATAAAATAGAAACTGACATTAATCGAAGAGAAATGATCTGAGGACAAGAGAAAGTTATTGGAGCTGCAGTGCCTCACAGAGCAGATGCTGAGAACGCTTTCCCAGACAAAGGACAGTCTAGTTCAGGCTGAATCTTCAGGCAGATCTTCGTTAATTCCATTGTGCACTTACTTTGCGCTCTCTAGTGTGTTCAGCCTTGAAGACTCAGAGGTGAGCACCACAGAGGTTCTGGTTCTCAGAGCCCACATTCCATCGCCGGAGGCAAGATTATAAACTAAGATGGATGAGAGGCACACCCTGAGAAGTACGTGAGTAGTGAAGTGTTGGAAGTGCTGTGTGACTGGTGGAGGGTGGGAAGCATTCTGTAGGGTGGAGGAGCCTTAGGGGTGGTGGAAAGGCCTGGGAGGCTTCAGAGAAGGTAACAGTTGAGATGGATTTTGAAAGACTGAAAAGGAATTTATCAACAGAAAAAGACAGAATAGTGTGGGTGGTTTTGAGGAGAGAGGTTTAACCCAACATTTTGGCTCTAGACAGGAAAAAAATTATTGCCCTTTAAAAGACAGATGGTTAGAGAAATAAAGCTATAAAATGTTAAAGTTATCCATTCCTACCTTGGAATGTTGGGGAAAAAAATAACAATAGCTAACAATTGCATAGTGTTTACTCTCTGCCAGACACTGTCCTATGTGTTTTACATAGAAGAACTCACTGGATTTTCTCACAACAATTCTACGTAATAAATATTATTATTATATCATTACAGATGGAAAATTAAGGTACAGAGAGGTTAAGAAAATTGCTCAGAGGCACACAGCTATTAAATAAAACCAAGTAATCTGGCATTAGAGTCTTTGCTCTTAATTAATATACTATAATGCCCTTAGAAGTAAAAGAGAATTAGGACTAACTAACTATAGTTATTTCTAAATATAGAAACTTGAAATGGGTAATAACCAAAGTGAGTAGCACTTTTGTCTAAAATTTCTCTCACGTATAATTTACACTCTTACATGGCCTCTCAGTACAGTCGCTTGAAGGCAGTATGGTACATGGTTAATAGAGTTCTGGGGTCAGCCAAATGAGGACTTGAGTCCATGGCAGCTCTGCTACATGCTACCTCAAGGACCCGTGTCCCATTTCAAAACCTCTGGAGACATCCACTTCTTCCTCTGTCAGACAAGCATAGTAGCAGTCCCCATCTCACAGGGATGTTTGAGAATTAAATGTGATAATGTATATTCTGAACTTAGCACAGTGTCTTGCACAAAGTGAGAGCTTAATAAATGTTGGCTATTTATATTAGTAGCAGAATTTACTGTTATTACTTTATTGCTTATTTTACAGAGCTGATGAGATAGGTTATGCAAGAGTTAACCAAGAGCAGGAGAATGGTAGAGAAGTAAAAGCACTGTGGGTGGAGATGTAAGGCCCTGTCTTCTCCTGGGGAGGAGCAGCAGCACCAAATCTGCCAAGTGGTGCCATGACATTTTGTCCTTTGAGTAGTGAGCCAGAAAGGCACAGACCCCAGTGTTTATCAAGGGATTTGGTGTCTATAAATCCAAGTGAGCAGGACCGGAGAGCAGAATCACCTTGGCAGGCAGCATAGCAAGTGGGTTAGTCTCCTCTCTCAAAGGGCTGTTGTAAGGACTGTTACTGACACAGATTCATTCCTTTCTGTTTCTAAACAAAGTTTGTTCTTTAACAAAACGTTGATAGTTAGAGTAATATGATTATTGTATAATATAGAATTTGTTCCTGGGAGAATTTATTTCTCTAAATCTTTGGAATTTCCCAAGTGATAGGAATGCATTTGTTATACATGATGGGCCCTGATAGTTTATGTTAATGAGGTGAATCAAGATGAGGGCTGTCCACATCAGAAAGAACAATCATGTGATTAGAGGGTTGTGACTTTGAGCCACATGATATCAGCCCAACCTCCAGGGAGGGTAGGGGTCATGGAGATTGAGTTCAACCACATGGCCAATGATTCAATCAATCACAGCTACATAATGAAACTCCAATAAAAACTCTGGACATTGATGCGCAGGTGAGCTTCCTGGTTGTTGATACACATTGCTGTGCTAAGAGGATGATGCATCTTGAGGACCTGGAAACTTCACATTTGGGATGCTGCCATATTTCACCTTATGGGTATACTCTTTTGGCTGATCTTGATTTGTGTTCTTTATAAAAGAAACTGTAATCCCGAATTCTTGAGTTCTGTGAATTGTTCTAGTAGATTATCAAACCTGAAGGAGTGGTGGAAACACCTAAATTTGTAACCAGTTGGTCCAAAGCATTTGTGACCTTGGAACCCCCAAACTTGCAGCTAGCGTCTGAAATGAAGGGCGTCTTTTGGAGGACTATGCCTTTAACCTGTGAAGTTTGTCCTAGCTCTAGGTAGTTAGTATCAGAATTGCATTACAGCGATCAAGTTAAGAAATAAGTATGAAGTGATTGCTATAAGTAAGACATCATACTCCATCAGGAAAATTATAGAAAACGAGGTAAAATTTTAAAGCTATCTGAAAGCAAAAGACCTGTAAGGCTTTTGAGAAACATAATCTTTCTTTATAAAAAGTTTTTTACTTTAACCTGGAGTTGCTTGCTTACCTTTATTCATATTCATTTGCATGGCTTATGGTGTAGTCAGTGACCATTGAAGGCCTTGAAGTCACTTGCAAGCACTCCAGGTTTTCAATTAACTAAACCATCAGATAAATGTGACTTCATCCAGACAAAAATACCAATGCAACAAGACTTACTCATCTACTTTCTCTCAGCTTGATTCCTAACTTTTTTTAAGTTGTGTGGGAAGATGCTAGATGTTTAAGACAGCCGTTGGTTGTCATAAATGGTTTCATCCAACCATTCATTCATTTCATTGTTAGTGCCATCAGTTGACTCCATCTACTAGTGACCTCGTGTACATCAGAGCACAACCCTGGCTGGTCTTTCTGCACCACCCTCCCACCTTTTGGTGCTATATCAGACAATGCTCCACTGCTATTCATAGGGTTTTCATGGCCAATTTTTTTCGGAAGTGAGTGGCCAGGTCCTTCTTCCTAGTCTGTCTTAGTCTGGAAGCTTTGCTGAAAATGGTCCACCCTGGGTGACCCTGCTAGTATTTGAAATACTGGTGGCATGGCTTTCAGCATCAGAGTAACACACGACTGCCACAGTATCAC
Source organism: Equus caballus (assembly GCF_041296265.1). NCBI lineage: Eukaryota > Metazoa > Chordata > Mammalia > Perissodactyla > Equidae > Equus > Equus caballus. Next base: position 19,823,022 of record NC_091692.1, on the reverse strand, counting down.
AGTTGACAGATGGGTGGTCTGGTTACCTGACTGAGAAATGAACCTGGGCTGTGGTGGCGAGAGCACCAACTCTTAACCACTAGACCACCAAGGCTGGCTGTCATTCGGTAGATACACGTATATTGGCAACCTACTGTATGTGCTGCTCAGGGCAAGAGATAGTGAAAAGAATACCACACTTGGCCTCAGAAGTTCTCTGGAGGTCTATTTGCAAGCTCTGTGACCATCAGCAAATCATTTGCCCTTTCTGTAAGATAAGAAGATTGGACTAGATCATGTGATTGGGCTTATAAAAGTCCTGTCCAATTCTAAATGCTAGTGATTCCTTGAGTCAGCCCGCCGGTATTTCCTGGGCAACTGGAGCATGAGGCCCCTCTTCTTCACTGTGTTTGCCAACTCTCTTGTGAGTCTTCCCTCAGCTCATTCTCAAACCCCCCTCCTTGTTCCATAAATCTGCATACGAAAGGACCAGACAGCTGTAGCTCTCAACAGCTTTGGTTTTCATCACTGCCTGTGTCATCCTGCTTGCTGAAGCTGCTTTTTAAAGGGGCCAAGCCTCCTTTAAACAATTCTAAATATTTTTGAAGTTACAAATCAGAACATAACAAGCTTACAAATAGATAAAACTGTAGAGTTTTTCCACAGGTGGTTAAACTAACAAGAGGACTTCTCCATGGGAGCTATTCTGTGATGGAGGCCGATCCTGGAGGGGACCAGAGCAACAGTGGAGAAGACTAGGATAACACAGGCATTAAGAGAAGCTGCGGAGAGCAGTAGCATCTTGAAAGGAGGCAGGAGAAAGGGAAGGAAGCCCGCCTTAAGAGAGGACACCCCATGTGCAACCCACTCTGTTAGGTGCACACAACCAGGAAAGAGTCAGAGCTGGTGTAAGGAATGACACTGGAACTGAAAGGACGTCACTGCCAGAACAGCAGTGACTACTTCTGGTCTTGCTAAACATAAATCAAAGGTAAAGAAACAGACGTTCACACACTCACACCTGCCACTCCCTGTTATAATTCTTTCCCTCTAGCTTTACTCCTACATCCCATCCCAAGATATGCCACTGATTTAGAGATAATAAATTGTTCTGCAGCAGCTCAGGTAAGCATACAATACCCAACATTTAAAAATATACCAAGAAAATAGAAACAGTTGGCAAAATGTAGCAGCATAGTAACTTAATACAAGATTTACATTTCAAAGTGTAAAGCTCATGGTCCAAGAATGGGCATTGTCTTTGAGATGACCTTGAGAAACCACTGCCAAAGACTCATCCATGCGACTTTTATACCTCTGCCCCCTCCAGTTTCTCTGAATAAATAGCATTTCCCTTTGTGATGGTAAAATCAAAATGTCTCCAAACATTGGCACTATAAATTTCTGACCCCAATATATTGTAATGCCTGACCCCTTGTTGATGTCTGATTTTCACTTTTTAGTCCTTTGGGTTTCATCTTCTTGTAATCCTCATTGACCTATTTCCTGAAAGAGCAGGGCCATGGCTGAAGAAATGGCACCCTTGGATAAGAAAAGAAAAAGACGTAGAACTTTATAAAAAGTGCAGCACTTGGAGCTTTTAAAGGTGATCAAATTCAAACTTTGTTCACAGGAAAATAAAAAATGTAGTCAGTCACCTATGTGCTTCACTTATAGAAGAGATACTTGAGTATCTAGATTCATGAAGGTTACAGCTTCTATGTTTCCTGTCATCGTTTCACTGAGGGAGATTCTATGGAATAGAACCCATGGGACAGTAGAAAAAGTATAATCTTTGGAATCTAGAGGGCTGGGTTTTAGTCCCAGCTCATCCATTTAAAAGTTGTGCAGCCTCAAGTAAATGAAGTGACATATAGGAGCCTCAGCTTTCCTTATCTGTTATTAAAAAGAAGGAGAAGAGAAGTAAGTAAAGGAAGGAGGAGGAAAGAACAAGGCAAGGAAGGCAAGGAAGGAGAAAAGTAAGTAGGAACCGATAACACTTACCTCGTAGGGTGGAAATGAGAGTTATATGTTTGAAAGCAGTATATATAACACAAAATGTTATGTCAACACAGTATTATTTCTAAAAATGATACCTTACATTCTGTTAAAGTCCTCTGCATATTGGGAGAAAAAATCCAAGAAACAAGCTCTGCTTTTAACAAAAGCATCACCTTGAGCTAAACTGCAGAATCTCCACCCCAGGACAACTGCAGTGTGTTCTTGTGGAATGGCAGTGTAGGTCTGGCTTTCTGGGGCATTCAGCTGAAACCCACCTCCTCTAAAGAATGTGTCTTTTTCCATCAGCACCTTTCACAGACTACAGACTTCTAGATTTGACTTTCCACTGGATATGTTTATCCCTGCAGCCTGAAGTCCTGCACAGGTTAGAAGCTAGCCATCAGACTGTACAATATGTACAGTCCCATTGACAACAGCCCCTGAACTGAAATAGTACATAGCGGGTATGTGGTGATCGTCTCACTGCACATTGGAGCTGTTAGTTCTGGTTTGGTGTTTGGTAAAGAGAATCCGAATCAGGACATGGAATCTTGCAATAAAGAGGAACTAATGGAGGTAATTAGAAAAGAACACCTGTCGGTGAGAAATTGCAACCTCTACATTGGCCATAGGCAGCCATTGCTCCCAATTGTTATTCACAACAATGGAGAGCCTCTGGACTGTGAATGCGAGCAATGATGGACGGCAATAAAATTCGCAAATGAGTTTTCACATTGTCTAATAAAATTCTATGACTTTGTCAATCTGTGTTGACACAGACCTACACAGGACTAGATGATAAAACGTTGTAAAGGGAAGCTAATTGTTTCCTTGGGTTTACACATTTGTCTTTTATCTCTACAGCTCTAGAAGCAAATTCTGGCTTTCTTCTAAGTGACCATGAGGATAGTAGTCAATTCTAAGCCCCTAGCAGTCAAATATCTTATTGCCCAGAACATTTCAAGCCAAACAGGGCTACAAACAGGCAGCAAAACAAAAGCTCCAACATGCAGAGCTGAATTTAGGGGTGTGTGGAATCAGGACCACCTCAAACATGGCTCAAACTGTACATTTTAAGTAAATTTATAAACAAAAAGTGGATACCATCACAGAAGTTCTAGATTAAGAATTGCTTTATATCTATTCTAAAGATGCCATCTTGCAAAAGAATAAGAAGGAATGTTTTATGGTCTTAAATTAGCCTCAGAAGATATCATTTTAAAAGTTAACTTCAATTCACAAATAACTTTGGAAGTCGTAACCTGGGAAATGGAAATGGGGAATGAGAGCAAGAATTCACAAAAGAAGACTGAGGTTTGTCATAGATATTCTTAACGTTTATTTGATTTTACACACTCAGCACGAAACATGGCTGAACAAACACATAATTGTGGAGGGAAAGTAGGGAGAAAGGGGAGAAGGAAATTAAGTTTATATACACATAAGCTCTATGTGGTCAAAAAATTTAATTTACTACTTTGCTCCCATTGGCTAGAACAGGGCAAGCATATAACAAATGTTTAGTAAATATCTTTTGAATAAACAAGTAAAAACTCAGCCTATCAACTTTGTCTTGTTGATTAGACAAGATGTTCATCTAAGTTATTTTTAATGCTGCCTCAAAAGAGATAAAATTGACAATTCTCTTAAATGTTCGTCGGTTGAAAATCCCACAAGCATGGGAACATAAATAGAGTACAGCTACCTAGTCATTTTTAATATTAAAGGTGAGAGGGAACATTAGCTATTGGAACAATCACCTACTGTCTGCTTGCTAGGTATGTATATATTAGACTTTACTTGGAAAAGTCCTTTATTGATCTTTGCTCCATTTCTCTGAGACAGTAATTAAGGTTGATTATGCTTGCTTCTTACCTGTCTCAGAAAGGGTTACTGAATTAAAGCTGGTAGCATATTTTAGATTGTTGGAAATAGATTAACATGCTAATTATTTTAGAAATAAAAATTGAAAAATAGAGAGAAAATCACACTCTAGAACGTGATGGCATCTGAGGATCAGATTTCACTGGGACTTAAATCTCATTAGCATCAGTTTTCAAAGCATTTCAGCCAATGGAACCATAATTCACAAATAAATATAAATCAAGTGTGGAAGCCAAAATTACTTCCAATCTCATATTCTTCTTTTGTGCCAAAATGTATTCAAAATCAAACTATAAATTTATGGAATAGTTAGGTCTTTCTTGACTACACAGACCACCCCCCCCCCCCCCCCAGTTCTTGAGTAAATTAAATATGTTGTAGGACAGAAGAATATTTTGTATAGGATTTTCACAGAAGACTTTTAAAAACATTTGACAATTAAGATAACAAAAAACATATGACAAATTATCTTAAATAAAATAAATATGATAATACTGTATCAAGACATGAATGCATATGATACATATAATACATAATTTGCATTGTGGTTGGAATTTATAAAAGTGAAAATTTGGGAAATTTACGCACAGACTCTCATTAAGGGAGGTTAAGTGATGACAGGTTCTTGGAAAGAAAGAACTAGCAGAGGTTCTCTTCCCAGCCCCCTTCCAGATTATAAAAGACAGTGAGCTGCCCCCTGAATCAAAGTGGAAAAGTAAGTCTCATGACTTCAATCAGAGCGCTTAGGCAAATCCCTCAGCCCTCCTGTGGACCTCTCTTTGTGGGTTTCTTTCCAATTTCTCTGGGCAGGCAGATGAGCACTAAGTTATGCAGACTGGGAGAAAAGTACATTCAATATGTTGGCCTGGAAGACAATTGCTACATGAGTGCTTATAGAAGACAAGTCAGTAATGTGAAAAGAGTGTCAATCTGGGCATGGTGAGGGCTGACCCAGACTAAAATTGCCCAGAGTATAAATCCAACAGGACTTGCCTGGCTTCTACTCTTTGCCAGCCCTGCCTTTGAAATGAAATACGCAATTGAAGATGAGGTAACTTTTTGTTCCTATCCAGAGAGATTCCAAAAGGTGGAGATCTATATTCACAGCAGCTGGAGGAGCACCACCTTGAGGAGGACAGAATCTTCCCTCATCCTACTCAGCTAACAAAGTGCCACATGCATATTTCTCCTCCACATCTACAAGGTGGCCCATGCTTGCCACGAAGACTCTGAAACTTTCTGTCTTCACACATAAGAGTAAAGTTCACAAGCATTTGCTTTCTCTGGTAACTCAAAAAGCTCTTCCTCAGGCACAAAACTTATCGTCTACAATATAGCTCTGATCATGTCACTCTCTCGCATAAAAATCAAAAGAGTACTTGGCATTCTTCTAGGACGCAAACGCCTTCATTCATCCGGGCTCTTGCACAGGCTGTATCTTCAGCCTGTAATACCCTTCTCAACCTCATGACAGTGGCAATGGCCTCTCTCCCTGAGGTCTTCATCAACACACATTTGCTACCCTGCCCAGACTCAGCAACACTTCCTCTTCCTGAGTGTCCACAGCACTTTGCCTCTATCTCTATTCTATTAGAATTCTATTTGAATTCAATAATTTTTTATGAGTTTAAATAACAGCTCTATTTACTAACTTGCTATGACCTTGGGTAAGTTATTTTACTTCTCTTGGTCTCAATTTTCTGATCTGTAAAATTAGGAGATGGACTAGTTAGTCGCAGTTAAATTTTGACGCACGGTTCTTGGCCCAAATTTAGACTTTGAGAATGCAGTGGTGAACAAGACTAGAGTTTTACCCTCCTCACCTTACATCCTCCTAGAAGGGAGAGGAAGAATAGACAGACAATAAACATCAAACAAAAACTAATTTCAGATACTATTGAGAAGTAGTACCAAGATGAAAATACAATAAGATGATGCTATAGATAGTGAGGGGGAGGAGAGAGGACACTTTAGCCAAGGTAGGAGGAGAAGGCCTCTCTGAGGAAGGGAAACTTCAGTTGAGAACAGAACTGGGAACAGAGGCAGCCTTGTATCTCCATTCCAAGTAGAAGAAACATCAAAGATGCTATAGTGGGAATGATCTGGGTGTGTTCAAAGAGGACAGCAGCGACTGAGATCGCTGACTAAATCAGCATGGTGGGGAAAAATGAGGTCAGAGTCATCAGCAAGCAGCAGATCACATGGGGCCTTGTAGGAGTTTGAATTTTGTTCTGTTGCAACAAAAAGCGTTAGAACATTTTAAGTAGTTGACATAATTTGCCTTATACTTTAGAAAGATCATTCTGGTTGTTGTATGGAGGAGGGCTTTTTTGGAGGGAGTAGAAGCTGAAAAGCCATTTAGGAGGATATTTCTATAGTTCAGGTGAGCGATGAATGGTTTGGGCAGTGTTGTAGCAGTGAAATGATGAAAATCAGGATATATATTAGAGGTAGAGCCAAAATTAGTTACCAGTATATTAGATGTAGAGAATGAAGAGAAGAAATTAATCAAGAATGATAACTAAGTGTTGAGCCTGAGCAACTGGATGAACTTGCTTGGGCAAAAGAGCATATTTGATTATAGAGGTTTCAGCCTTGTTAAGATTGAAGTATCACTGGACATCTGAATGGAGACGTGAAGTGGGAGTGGAATTGATGAGTCTAGAGCTCCTGGGAGAGGGGAGTCTGGGAGTCACCTCTTAAGTTTGTAGTCTCCTCTTGGGAATCCTCAGAATGTTACCAGAAAAAAGCCATGGAATTAAATGAATTTGCCTAGAAAAAGAGTGAATGTAGAGAAAATAAAAGAGCTGAAGAGAAAACACAAAAGCTTGCCAATATGCAGATCCAGGAGAAAACATCAGCAAAAGACACAGAGAAAGTAGAGAGGGAGTTAGGTAGAAAAGAAAGAGCAGGCACATAGTGTCCTAGCTCTGGATAAGAATGTGTTTCAAGAAGAGAGCCAACATCTGCTGTTGAACAAATAAGAAAGTATTGAACATTATCTGGCAAGAGATAGGTCATTGTTTTATTGCTGTTATTGTTGTTGGGAAGTGTCATGTCTGACAGTTCTGAGTGCCTAGTCGATATTCGTGGTCATAAAGTCAAGGTGATTTCAGTCATCCTGATGGTGTAATTTTCTCCGTCAACTTTCAGCTCCCCTGGTCTCGGCAGAGGGCTGTTGAGTTTCATCAAGCTAAGGGCTTGGTGAATGTCCATTCTTGCTTGGCAGAATGTCCAAATAGGATATTTTAAGTTTCTTCTGATCTCTAAAGTTTCATGAAATAAAATACATTCTATTTGAATATAAAACTTCAAACTAATTTCTTAAACTAACTTTTGAAAATTCTCCAAATTAAGATTATTTATGGTTGCATGCAAAAACTTGACAATGAAGCAATGGGGAAAGGGATCTTTAGCAGTCTTGCATGCTATTTAAATCACAAATATTGGACTAGGAACATGTATTAATCTGAAACAAATGTCATGGTTTATTCTTCCAATACTTTTCACTTACGTTTTGTGTCCCTTCCTTTCCCAGCTTTGATCCTTGGGAAGTTTAAAAGGATGGACTATGGAAAGCTTGATGCCCAGTCAGGTGTGGCTAAGAGATATCCAAGGTCAAACCAGAGTTGCCATAAAAATTCTCTTAAAAATAAGAGAAAAGCAAGGAATTTATGTATTAATAGAAATTATTTATCTCAGTGAATAATTCAAAGATTAACTATTCCCTCAAACTTTTGACATCTTATAGAAGGCAGCATTTGTCTTTTTTTGTTTCATTTTAGGAAAATCTAAAATTAAAACCTACTTTAAATTCTAAAAATAAGTGGTTTAACTCCTGAAAATTTATTCAATCACATTTTAAACTCCAACATACATATTTCTAGACTTGTAAACATATTTGCATTCTTTTAAATTTAAATAGAAATAGATTTGTTAAAATCCGGTTCTCTGAAATGTTTGGGAGAGTATCATCTGGCTTGATTTTTATAAATTATATGTAATGTTTTTAATAAAATACTGTGGAGTACATGCTACTTGGGAACAAGAATTAATGATTTAACTCTCCTTCTTATGGAACTTTAACTTTTCCAGTGTCCACTCAGTGCACAAAAATAAGTAGTTGTCATTCTCAGTATGAAGCAGTGTTTAGCTTTTGCTAAAAATGCACTTTGTCATAATAAAGAAAACCAACTTGAATTCCAAACATTACAAGTGACAAAACGTTTTATAGAGCATTCATTTTGTATGTAGACTGCACCTGAAGTACTCTGCTTTAATCTAAATGAAAAAGCCGAAGTGAAGTCAAAAGTTATTTACTGTTGCTTCTTCCTTGACATTTCTTAACAGGACATAACAAGCTGGTGCAGAGGGAAGCCTGGACAGACAGGCCTCCTGATCTGTGCATTCGGTGAACCCTGCTAGCATTCCTCATACAGTGGCCATTACGGCAGTGGCTCAACAAGAATAACAATGCCTTGCATTTATACAATGCTTTCTGGTTTACAAAGTGCTTTTTGTATTGGGTTTGTTTCTTTTCAGTGAGAGGGAAAGTTATATGGAGCATTTTATTCCCTTAGAATGCAGGAGACTTTTGGCAAGATTTTGAATCTTTCCTCTGTGGCCAATTAGTGACAATTCCACTTTTGCAAGACAGCCGTCTCCCTGTCCAATTTGACAAGGCAAAGCAAGAAGACTGGCACTGAATTCGATGCCAAGAGTAGTTCAAAATCTCACCACCATCAAAATAGGAATTCAGATGCAAAATTCTAGGGCTTGCCTAGTCTGCTGTGGCCACTGCAGAGGCCGAACCATAACCAGAGTCGGCTTCCGGAGCGAGCAGGTTGGTGGCAGTGTAATTGGTACAACGTTTGTGCAGGGGAAGTTTGGCAACATGTTTCTGATGAAGGCAAAATTGCATAATTGTGCAATCACGTGCATACCAATATGTTTATTTTAGCCTTGTTTATAGTGGGGAAAAATTAGAAGCAACGGCTTCAGTCAATAGGCAGTTGGTTAACTTTATAAAGTATGATACAACTGTTAACTGGAATACTATGTAACCAATAATTAAAATACAATGGAATGTGATCTGGGGATGGGTAGGGTAGACCAGACAGTGTAGGACTTTGTAGGTTATGATAATGCAGAATCTGGACTCTTTCTGTGTGAATTAGAAAGCCGTTGGAGATTTTTGAACATAGGAGAGACAGGATTTGACTTATATCTTCAGAGGATCACTCTGACACAGTGTTGAAAAGAGACTGTGGCAGGATTGCAGGAAGAAGAATGAGGATGTGCCAGCTTAGGACAGATGATAGCTGAGAGCAGGTACTACCAGCAGCGGAAATGGGAAAAAGTTCTTAGTCTGTGAATAGTGAAGGTCAAGAAAGAAGGATTTTCTAATATATTGGATATAGGGTGTGAGAGAAAGTGAAGAGTCAAGGAGGACCCAGACTTTTATTAAACAGTGTGTATGCATGAGTAGATCAGAGCAAAAGAGAATATGCCCCCAAAGTAACTTGTTGAGTAATTGGTTTACAGAAGAGCCTTTATTTTTATCGTTATACTTTTGTTTGGGATTATGCAAGGAACATGTGTTACTTCGATAATTTAAAAACCATTTAAAAAAACAAACTAATGCCAGTGAGAATGAGAAACAATTTGTATATACTTTTTTTCCTCAGCCACCTCTTGTTGCATGACAACCAAACCTCACAAAATAGCAAGCAACAACTCTGGAACATGAAGCAATATCTGACCCCCCGACCTGCCCGATGTTAGGATTCATATCAAGTTGCATCTCTTTATCTGGGCCTTTTCTAATTGAAGGAAAGAATTCACTAGGGCCTCCCACACAATGAACCTGAAGATTAACACCGCGGAGTCAGCACACCTGCCAACCAAACCACAGAAGTAACCCTCCATCTGTGTAGTGAAATGACTCATTCTTATTCTCATTAACCCTCATAGCTAGCATATTTGACTGTACCTCCTTTTCGAAATTTTTATTTTCTGTTTATATTTTCATAGGCCTTATGGCATACATACCTTTTTATTGGTAAGCCACTCGAATCCTTTTTTAAACATGTGGGGAAAAATAAATACATAAACACTTGGCTGTTTTTTCTCCTCCCCTCCACTTGTTTCTAGGTTTATCTGCTTTACTTATGTCTTATTCACAGCCATGCTATTCCCTCGCTTAACTGCTCCCCTCCTTTCTGTGCAGTTGTCAGATCATGAGGAGAACCATGCAGCTGAGAAAAATATTTACGTACGGATGTATATGCAGCACCCAAGCTGTTTGGGGAAAAGGTACAAACAAATCTAATACATGAATAATACATGGGACGCAGGGAGCTGTGTCTGGACTTGGGCAAATACTCCCTGAGTAGACAGAAAGCACAGCGGGCGTGGGTGAACCTCAGCACGTGTGGAGATGAATAAAACTCAACTGTGCCTCAAAAACGGTGACAAAATGCAATGCAGGATGAGCAAAATTGTTTTCATAGCAATGGCAGGTCTTCAAGCATTATATAGAAAGACTTCTGTTGTCTCATATAAAACGAGATGCCTTCTATTTCTTCAAACTTCTCCTCTCCAAAGCAGCCTCACTATTCAATTTCGTCCTTCAACATGTGTGTACCTGGAACCCAATGGATCGGTGGTGATTCCAAGCTATGCCGCTCCCCACCTACTTACAATAGGGACTTTTGCATCTCTAGCTCATCTCATGGCAAATATTCCACCATTTGCAAGTTAGGCACGCAGTCTGTGCATGTACCAAGCGTGTGGCTTTCTGCATATGTCTGCACATCATTTTTCAGGAAACTCTATTTCACACTACACCAGCTTGATGAGTAGCTGTTGTTCACACCCACTGAGAAATAACTCCATGTGAGAATAATACCTTTACAACTTTGAAATGTCCTCAGACAGACTTCTCATCTCCAGGCCATCAACCTGCTGTGAACTCTCATCTTGACTTTTCACACTTACAGGCAACAGTCGTGCAACATACTGTCAAACAATATGAAGGTTTGGGAAACGTGAAGGAGTGCAAAATTAAATTGGAGCCTGAACATCTTTCTAGTTCAGGGTAATATTTAATAATTTAAAAAAATCCACCACACATGCAAGTATATTTGTACTTGGTGTCTATTTAAACTTCTGCTCCGTGTCTCGGAAGCATGTTTAGCCTTCTGATTCTCCTTCACACTCTTTTTGTTGAAGATTGGTGTATGAACTCAGCATCTGAGGTCCCTGTCCTCAAGACACTTTCTACTTACATCTTCCTTAAGGTAAGAATTTCTGGTCAAAAATCTTAATCTTTACTTTAAACCACAATTATTATACTACTGAGAGCTCAGCATGGGTGTGGTTCTAATGAACTGAATTTTCTCTTTGAGTATTATCTAGAAATAATTTTACCAATCCTGTTTGTTGAGAATCAAGCAAAATGTAGGCGTTCAATAAATATCTGTTATAGGAATAAATAAAACAACCAACTCTTTCATTCCACAAGTAATTGTTGAGCCCCTGAGACAGGCCAGACCATGCTGGATGCTGCAGATTCAAAGTTGAGCCTAATGTGGTTCTGGACTGAAAGGAAATTCACTTGTGCTCCACAGAAGAGTTGATGTGTTAATTATACTCTCCCTAATTCAGCAGGAACATTTCTCAGCAAAGGCTGAAATACACACATCAAACTTCTTGTTAATTTTTAGTTAACTAGAAAGTTCAATTAAGTGGAAACCAGCTCATTATTAGCGCTTAATTCTTTCAACTAATGTCCAACTAGCTCAACATCTGGAACTCAGTTCAACCTGACAGAAATATTGAGTGATTACCATAGACTGTGCACATGCTGGGTACTGGGGATGCAAAGATGAAAAGACACAGGCTGGGAGGGAGAAGAATGGGTTAATGACAATCCACCAGCCAGGACAGAAAAGTGGGCTAGTATACGTTACGCATAATTCAGAGTAACGTGAGGAACAATAGAAGAATATACAAGATTCGGGAATTGATCTTGGAGGTTAGATAAAGGGACAGGGCAAAGGGGAGTGCATCAAGGAGCCTTCTTTCTATATGTGGATATAAATCAAGAAGGCCTGCGCGAGTACTGACCCAAGACATCTAGAAGTTGTTTTTTCAAATGTCCAGTATTGGCTCGTTTCCTCTTGATTTTCCCCTCTCTTAAAAGGTCAGTAGAGAAAAAAATCTGATAAATCAAATCTTCTGAGAAGTTTTATTCTGTTTAGTAAGAGTAGTCATAACTATACATCTTAACTCCCTGAATTTATAAGGTATTTTTGATAGAAATCATACTTTGGCCCTGAAACTAAAAGGATTGTGTATGTGTTTACATAAAAATGTAATAATAGGGGCCAGCCTGGTGGCATCATGATTAAGGTTGTGTGCTCCACTTCAGCAGCCCAGGGTTCATGGGTTTGGATCCTGGGCTCAGACCTATACACAGCTCATCAAGCCATGCTGTGGTGGTGTCCCACATACAAAATAGAGGAAGACTGGCACAGATGTTAGCTCAGGGACAATCTTCCTCACCAAAATAATAATAATAATGATAATAATATATACATTTATATGTACATACAAAACATAAGTGTTGGGGCCGGCCTGGCGGCACAGCAGTTAAGTGCGCATGTTCCACTTTGGCAGCCCGGGGTTCACCGGTTCGGATCCTGGGTGCGGACATGGCACCACTTGGCATGCCATGCTGTGGCAGGCGTCCCACATATAAAAAGGAGAGGAAGATGGGCACAGATGTTAGCTCAGGGCCAGTCTTCCTCAGCAAAAAGATGAGGATTGGCAGTAGTTAGCTCAGGGCTAATCTTTCTCAAAAAAGAAAAACCAAAAACAAAAAAAAAAACGTAAGTGTATATGTTTGTATTAAAGATATGTAAATATACAGTTTATACACATACACAGATAATATGAATATTCTTGAGTATATATTTGCTTATGTTTGCTATGAAACTTTTAAATAATTATTAATGCCAAATATTAATGAAAATAGTTTCACTTGTAACTTAGAATTGCCACAGAAAGTTCGAGAAATGACATATGGAAACATATGAGCCTTGGGAAATTTGTGGTCAACAATGAAGTAATATGCCTCATAGCACAACCACTATAAGAAACTCACTTCTAGAAAATTTTCTTTCTAATTTCTCAAAAGGAGTGGTAGATTTTTTTCCCAACTTCATTTGGGAAAATGTTTTGAAATTCTTTATGATACATAAATAGACGTATGTCTTAGGAAAATGAAGCTGCAGCTACCATCATTTATGAGTTTAAGAAAGACATGTAAGATAAAGGGAATCAAATTTCCTGTTAAAAAAGAAAACAAATTTCATAAGAGTAAAAACTTTGAGATATTGCATGAAATAGTCATAATCTAGTTTATAGTGTTTAAAATTCTTGCAGAAACTCAGTATGTGAACTGTTTTTATCTGTGAACCATTTTCAAACGAATTCTGAACACCAGGATGGAAAGTGAGGCAGAAATCATGATGTAATTTGCCTGTTGCTTCTCCACTACCAATGCTAGCCTGAAGCACAGCCAGCCAGCCAGGAAGTGGCAGGTGTTTAAGACATCTCTATCAACTGGCTAACAAACTCTTTGACAAAGTTCACCAGTTGTTACATCCTCTAATAAAACAACAAAATGAAAACACAAACTTTCCCATTAGAAATAACAGGAGACACAGAGTATTTCAGAAAGCAAATGATTCTACTAAACATATCTCCTCTGGCACTTAGACCTATTGACCTCAAAGACATGAAGAGAATATTTATGAGACAAAGCCTTTTAAAATTATCAATGCTCCCCATTAATACTGTTGTAGGAGTGAATCATCAGTTTTTCTCAAAGGAGACATAAAGAAAGATTTCCAGTGAAAAGTTTTGAGGACTCAGAGTGGGTCAGGCACAGGTAGAGGGTGGTATCAGCTGGTTTTGGTTTCTGAATTGTTGATCTACAATTGATGGTTGTGATAAAGTTTGTCCATCAGAGCAGGAAGTAAGCATGTCCATATTTTAAAATTTATAACCGTGGCCACATCATTTTGATTTAACAGATACTTTTTTGGATTAATATATGTTTTCTGCTGTGTGTCCTGTCTCTCCAGCTCTCTGAAGGCCAGCTACTCATCTGTATCTCCAGCACCAGGCACATCCCAGGTTTCAATGGAATGAAAAGAATTTAGAGCTGGAAAGTGGTCAAGAGGTTAATCCAAACCCTTCTTTTACAAACAAGGAAATTCTTTCTAAATACTAATAGGGCATAAGATCTAGCCATGGCTGTAAGCGCCCAGCAGTCCCATAGGATGCTTGCTGAGCTCAGGGTCCTGACCTGAACTGCTCAGTGCTGTATCCCACCACCCCACACAGTGCCCAGCAAGAGAAGTTTCTCAGTAAATACTTATTAGTTAAAAATTTCTGGATGATTTTACAAAGTTGTCTAAAACAAAATTTGTGATCAATCTTTGTTAAAAGCTGAATATTAGAAATGAGGACACCAATAATTTGGAAAAGGAGAAATTTGTTCTCTCTCTCTAATCTGTCGTTCATCTCTGCTTGCCCTCCTTTTATTCTGATGGATTATAAACCTGCTCCTATGTTATGGAGGCATAAGTTAATGGAATTACTGGGCTCAACATTACTTCCAGTAAACAATTGTTGTATCTGTAGGGTTTTTCTCCTTATCCATTCCCATGAATGATTTCAATGATTCTCAGATTTTCGCAATTAATTAATTTGCTCATAAAAGACATAATTCCATCTAACACGTAGCACCTTCTACAGTAATATCACTACCAGAGTTCAAAACAGTGCTAGATGGATGCCTGAGTTTTGAAGATATCTAGTTTATTTTTCAGAACTGAGCTGAAGAAATAAGCTGACACTGTCAAATGATGCTTTCAAATGACAGAGGCAGAACTTTGCAACCTCTGCCTTTGGCATTGGCTGAGTCCCCTTCCCCCATCCCTTGAAGATGACAATTACTATGAAACTACGGATCCAAATGAAAAACACACAACACTGGGGAAGCAGCAAATCTCAAGTAGGGACCACCCAGAATCCTTAGGACCATTCATAAATACCGTATTTTTTCCCTCAAAGAGAAGCACTATTTCTTTCTCTATCTGTATTTTACAGCCTCAAGCCTGTTTCTGAGTGTTGGATCAGAATGATGTGAATACAGGGAGCGGTATACAGCTGCCAAGAGGGACGGCATCTGGCTCATAGAGGTGTATGTGTCTTCCAGGTCTTTACTGAAGTGCTGCCTTATCATTTATCTGAAACAGTGGATACAGAGATATGGATTCGAGCACACGTACTATTCTTTGAACGATTACATTGCAGAGCTACTTGGAGATTCAAACAGCTGTCTAAAGTGTGGATTAAGTGCTAAACAATAACAGATCATCTGGAGAGTTTTGCAAACGGAACTCTCTCATCATCTTGAGAAATATCTTTCCTGGAAAGGCAGATTCCATTCTCCAAATTCAATGAGCAACTTCTCCAAAGATGTGGTCTTCTGGAATATACAGAATGATGCGAATATTCTAAAGAAATATTGATTGGAAAGGATCAAACTCCTGTTTTATAGATTAAGAAGTGTTTTATGCCTTCTGGACTTACAAGGACTACAAATTAATGTATCCAAATGGGTAGCTGATAAGTGCACTTGCTTTGATAGCTGTGAGATCACATACCACATTAACAGATACCAATTTTAAAATATGCCAGCTCTGTCTCTGGCCTATTTCTTTGTAATAACTCATGACTTTCATGTACCATTACCCATTAGTCATTCTTTCTTCAGTTCATGTTACATTTCTCATCTCTATTGGAAATACATGATAATTTCATGTTCACAAGAGCTAGGAGGCCTAACCATTATGCATGGTTTCAAAATTATTTTTCACAATACAGGGAAATGACACATATGAAGTATCCCAAAACATCAGTTCTCTTGGTAAACACAATTTCTTTATCATTTTTAAAGCCCAAGTAACCAGTAAACAAACAAATAAATAAATAATCCCAAAGAAAAGAAAGATAAAAAATTTCTAACCATATTTACTCTAGTAGAGAACAAAAGATCGACAGAAATTGTCATCTTCCTCAATAAAACCCTGCCTTCGAAAAGTTAATTACAAGATCCCACTGAGTCTAACACTTTGGTTCTAGAGAATTACAGTGCAGTACGCAGCGCTCGCAAACAGAATGAATAATTGAAATCCAGAGCTCTTCTGCTTCAATGAAAAAAAAAACAATATTTCATGACACATAAATTTATTCAGCTTATTTGCATTAAGGTTGAACGATCAAAGCACTGTCCACAGGAAAATAGTGATGGTACCTTGATTTAAGTGTGATGAGCATTCATAAATATTCTTAGGAAGCAAGATGTACCTACATTTAATCAGCACTTATTAAAATTTTATTCCCTATAGTTATTCAACAGGATCTGTGGTATAAAAACATAATTACAAAAATCAGATTTGAGCTCATTTGACAACAGAAGGGTTTTATGGTGACCTATCTCCAAATGTTCCTATTTGTAATTAAATGCAGCGATCAGCAGTAAGGATTTTGAAGCTGTTTTAGTAGTTCCGCTATTCTGCTTAACATGTGGCACCCGTAATAATTAAAATGATACTAACACATGCACAATTTTATGGCCCTTATGGTGCAACCCATTATGCCAAATAAGGGCCTCTGTTTTCACAGCATACTGCACATGGTCTCATTACACCCACTTTTCTTTTCCTGTCTTCACACTAACAACTGTTAAAGTGAATCAACACACGAAACGTACTATAACAGCTTAGTGTTTATGATATGTGTGCTGTTAGTCAGTGAACAGGAAAATCTAAACATTTACTGTTTATGTAAAGAATAGCGTTAGTGTTAGCGAATTGCTCGGGTCTGCTTACTTTATTATCTAGATCACAAATGTAATGATGGGTTTCAATGGCATCTATATTTTCGCTTTGTTTTGTTTTTCAATGCAGATGTCTACAAAAATCAGAAAAATTTAGTATTTACATATCTTAGAATATTTCTCCTCAACCGTAAGATAATTTAGAAATTGCTTTATAGACAGATAATTCAGTATGTATCATTCCCTTTAAAAAAAAAAAAAAGAAAAAGAAAAAAGAAAGAAAAAGAAGAAGAGTGAAAGATTTAGAGATATTTGGAGACGATTTCCCCCACAACATTCCGGGGCAAGATCTGGTTTATCTAAGGTGTTAAAAAGCTATAAACCATTTTTAGGTGGTACCACAGTAAAATTCACAAGAAACTGGGAATTCGAGATTAGTGCCATTTTATCATGAATAATTTTGTAATTAAGAAGCTCCTCAAAGACCTCCTACACTCATTTTACAGTCATCAGTTCCGAATGGCGCTCAGTCTTTTTGTTCTGGGACACAGTCCAAAGCTGGTCCCATCGGCAGAACACCAACGGATTGGGCAAGATCTCATGTCTGCCTCTTACATTGCCATTTTTCTGAACATCAGTCGAAATTTCAGATAAAGAATGGCAACCTTTCTTCTCTTTTTTCTTCTGGAGTCAAACTCAATTCTGTCCGTTTAGGGATTTTGCCGTATTGGCGCTAGCTGGGAGTAAGCTGAGCTGAGGAGGCCTTGAATGTTAATGGCTTAATAGCTCAACTGATTGCAAAGATACAAAAGAAAAATGCTCACAGATTGCAGCCTTCACATGGTTTGGCTCGGAGATCTCATCAACAGTGTGACGTCGACCAGTAGAGAACCATGTGGATGCTGTATGAGGACCACGCGCTCGTTACAGATCTGTGAAAATGTGTGGGACCGCAACATGAAAATTATCAGCCAGGAAAAAAAAATGGCAAGACGAGAAGTGGTGGGGGGAAAGCAGCTTGAGAAAGACCTAACACGTTCTTCTATACAAGCTTCTTAGTAGAAAGACAAGGAACATTTAATATTATGTAAATATCACCACAGGTCCAACAAATCTGTCAGAACTCTAGCTCACCCAAGCTCAGAATGTCACGCTCAGACACCACGTGGGGAAGAATTCATCTCTGTTAGGGTGGATTCTCCAACGCTGCTGCTTACAAAAACAAAAACAAAACCAAGGTTTTTCAACAATTAAAGAAGGCACAAAGCTTTCCATTTGAACATGAAGAAAGTTGCATTCGCCGATCACTATTCTTTGATTAAAATAAGCGTTTGTGATCAGCATTAGTATTTACTACCCTATGATCAAAAACAAATAACCCACTTTGTTTGTTTCTTACTGCAAATGAATTAAATTAGAAGCCATTAGGAGGACTCGCTGTTTATATCCTTGTTTCAGCAGTGGTAGTATTTGAAGTTTCCTGCGGTAAGTTCATTACTCGTATTTTGTCCAGAATTAGTGAAGCGTGCTGAAAATTGCTAATGACAGATGTTTCTCCACTCTGTCACACTTCTTGTATCATTTGATTTGGAAAGCAACATACGGTGTTCTGCTCTATCAGTATGTCGCAGACTGTCTGTAAACAGCTGGTCATAACTCAGTTCAGTGAAAACCATTACTTTCCAATGAAGGGCTGGACACCCTCCAAATTGCATTTTGGCATGGCCTCGGCTGCATAATGCACAAAGTTCCTCTGTTCTGAGGTTACCTAAGGAAGATTTCTCACTTTCCCCACTTCTTTTTATGTTTCAGAAAATGAGTGTTTTCTCAGCAATAGATAGAAGATCAAGAGAATATGAAACAAATATATTTTAATGATTATATCAAGAGCTAAAAAGAATCTGTGAATGGTGCATTGCAAAACACAACACAAAACCCACCCAAAATGTGTATCTTAGCATTTCTAGTTAGGTCTCTGGATGAAGGGAGCGTGTTACCAGGGTCAAGACCCACAAGAAAGTCTCCTATAAAACAGTCGTGGCATATGAGCATGACCATGTGGCTGTTCCCATGACATCTAGTCACAGTGAAAGGTACTAAAATCATCCCCTTGTCATTGATACAATAGCGAAACTCAAAAAAATTTGTCTTGCTCTTTTTATCTGAAACTCATCAAGCCAAAAACTAAATATAAAAATTATATAAGTACAAGGCCATACACACTACTTTTTAACATGACATTTTAAAATATGCTGACAATCACCTTCACAATGCCAACAACTATTTGAATAGTCACTACGTACTGAATACCAAGAAATCGTCGGCAATGCCTTTCAGAAGGTTCGGAGTTTTGTCTCCCCATGGAAATAAAAATCTCTCACTGAAAACCTCTGGATAGACCAGAGATAAATAGAGATGTTGAGTATTTTTAAAGCCACTTGGCATTTCCAGATGCATAAAGAGGACTTAACCAGAAGGAAGCAAGTCCTTGTGAGGGACTGGATGGTAAAGGGACATGCCCATCTCAGCTTAGCACTCATTGGATCAAATGTCCATCAACAAATATCAAGTACTTACATGTGCCAGATAATTGCTGGAGATACATTTGTGGGACTCTTTCCTATACATGAAGGCAGAAGCTTATAAACACTGAACTCTAAGAGTATGCTTTTTCCACCTGGCAAACCACACTTCGTTCTAGATCAGGGTACCACATCACCTCCCTGAAGCCTCCCCTGACTCCCCCAGGCAAAGTTGGCCCACATCCCGTCCTTCTCCACACATTCCTAATAACTCCACTGCAGAATTACAGATAGAGTGCAGCTGGAGCCCAGGAGCAAGAGAAATTCATTCTGCGAGAAAGTCAGGGGAGACTTCGGACGAGGTGACATTTTCCCTGGGTCTTAAAGAGTGACTCACGTGCGCAAAGCAGATAACGTTTTAGGACATCCCTATTAAGAGATATGTCCTCAGCTAGTGAAAAAATGCAACACTCTTTGCAGATCAATTGCCACGAGAATAGACAACATATGAGAAAATTTCAAGAAATAAAAACTATATACACTGTGAAGAATCTCTTTAAAACAAGATATTTTAATTGGATCTCATTTTTTCTTACCTTCTTCTAGGCCACAGATTTAATATGCACCCTTTTCTCTTATAGATAAAATCAATAGATCCTGTGTATGAAAGGATGGAAGATTCGACAATTAGCCAAAGATAATTTTTAAGTGAAAAGACACATACTTTGAAAATCATGTCACTCATTACACCACTGAGTAAACTGGTTTCCCAAAACATTAGTGTTTTAAGGCAATACTTAGATAAGAGCTATTTCCATATGATTCTTAATACAAGAACATTCCCGAAAATTATTTTACATTCGTCTTGCTTACATTTAAAAAAAAAGAAAAAGAAAAACTGCCTTACTGCGGGATGCCTCCATCCTTTTGAATAACAGGCTCTTTGCAGTTGCTGTATTGTAGGTTTCTTGGCTTGGATTTACTTGCCCAGTTGAACTAGGCTGAGCCACTGAAAAGTTTTACCATCTGTAAATGCAACAGCTGAAGGGGCTGGAAAGGACATTCTTCGCCGCCGGTTGCAGAGGGCTTTACCTTGTCAAGGAATGTAGTCAGCTCAGAAAGCAGGTGATCGACTCCTTTAGATGCTCAAAGCTCACAAAAGAAAATTAAAGAGAGAAATGTTTTCATTACTGTTATCCTTTTTCCTAACCCTCTCTGCTCTTTCCTTCTTTGAATATCTACCTCTACTTATGGTGAATCCCCTTCTGGCTCAACCCTCCTTTGCCTCTGCTAAAGTAGTTAGTGAAGGGCGATTGCTTTTCCATCACAGAGAAATCCTCTCACATATCATTAAATTAAGTGCCTTTTTGTTTTTTCAAAAGGTGGCACAGGAACCTCTGCAGACTGATGATGGCAGGTGACGATAACATAAAAATTAGGACTTTTGCATGAATATGACAGTGATTTCTCTTCATTGTTGTTGTTGTTGTATTTCCTGTTATTTCAGTGATGGCCTTTTACTCTTCTTTTTTAACTTCCATTGATGGTCTTGTTTTTCCTCACTGTAAGTAGTGCTACTTCTAAACGTGAGCCATGGCTCCTAGAGCAGATGGGTGAGAAGAGAAATAATTTCCACCCTATAACTTGTTAGAAGAGCTCAATGCCTTGCCAGTTGGCCAGGAGTTTCAGTACTCAAGCACAAAATACACAGATTCTCAAAGGTTGGTCCTCTATGTGGTTCTTATTTGAGTCTCTTGAAATCTTAATAGGGCCAAAAAATTATTCACGTTTTGGCTAATGCAAATTGCAAGTTATGGCCAACATCCTATTGGTAGTCTCCTGTTGTCCTTCTGATCGAAATCCTGGGCAGAAAAAAAAATGATACCATTTCTGTCCAAAATATCCAAAGAAATCAAAGCCACTGGTAGACATTTGCCTCAATGAGCATAATTTTTTTTAACCACATCAGGGAAGAAATGCTTTGCAACAATACACAATTAGAGTTTTTAAGGAAATAGCAGAGCAAGGATGAGGAGGAATAGAAAACTGACTTAGTGTGTTAAATATGTAAAATTTATAGTAGTATACTGGCTTCTCTCAGTTTATGGATTGGAAGATAAACCAACACTAATTATCCCTGACCGGACAACTTAACAATTCAATTTTATTTTATTCAATTCCATTGAACAAATATTTATTGAATGTCTGCTAAGTGCGAAACATTTAGAGAAAATAAAGAAGAGTATATTCCCAAGTGTAGGAGAGTGTTCTTAAGAAGGCCAATGGAAATAAGTGTAGAAATAATTAGAATACAAGGCAGTGTCATAAAAGTGTCTTACATATGTATGTGCATAAAATCTCTAAAAACGTGTTAATGCATTTTATAATTTCCAATTTAGGTAGCTAGATCCCAATTTTCCACAAAAATAAAACAAAACCCTAAGTCCTTGCAATTAGATTACAAATAGCTTTCGATTATCTAGGGCCTGATTAATAGAGTGCCTATATAACCTATCATCCAAACAAGGACACTTTCAGAGTGATAAGTGATGCTATTAATAATTATGCCAAGTCAGTAGGAATAAAGTGAGGTTGTCCCAGTCAAATAGGGACATATGGTCACCCTATGGATTACTTAATTTTAGTATTACCAAAACAATATTGTTCTTCTTTTTCCGCTTCGTCCTCCCACCTGCCTTTAGTAGACCATTTTATTTCTTATTAGGTAGTAGTCCACGAGAGACTAATCAGGAATAAAATGAGACTATGTCCCTCAGATCCATCAGTTTTACACAAAATAAAGACTGGCTGGGAGATTGTTTAATGAACATCTATTGGGTCAGGTACTGTGCCAGGTGCTGGTAACACAAAGACGTAAATAAATTCCTGTCCATATTTTGCTCTAACAAAATTAGAAGGGCGTATATATATATATATATATATATTCACAAAATTTTAAAATATTTAAAAATTATTTTAAAATATTTTTATTCTATTACTGTTTTAAAGTTTTTTTTAATATTAAAAAATATTTTTAGAGCCAGCCCTGATGGCCTAGTGGTTGAAGTTTGCCGTGCTCTGCTTCAGTGGCCCCACATTTGATTCCTGGGCATGGAACTGCACCACTCATCTGTCAGTAGCCATGCTGTGGCAGTGGTTCACATGAAAGAACTAGAAGGACTTACAACCAGAATATACAACTATGTATTGGGGCTTTGAGGAGGGAAAAAAATATTTTTACAAATAAGTGTTTTAAAACATTGAAGTGCATATGGTAAGATAAGGAGAGAAAGGAGAGGTGAAATTATTCTTTTGCAAAGGATTTTAATTCAGTTTTCCCACTCATGAGTCGTGATAAAGTCCTCCAGAATGTCCCTTCCTACCTTCTTCTCACTTCTTTTAATTTTCTTCTCCAAGTCCAACATAGGAGATTCTGGAGAGAACAAGGAAGCAAGCCAAGCTTACAAGAGCATGGTAAAGGTTTGTGGGGGAGAAAGCAGTCTGGTGTCTTCATGTCCCTTCTCAAATCCAGGTTAAAATGGCAAAACATATGTGCAATGAGCTAAATCAAATTGAAAAGAAACACAAAAATTAGGAAACCCTTAAGGAGATTTTTAAAAATTATATGCATGATGGGATGATATTTAAGGAAAGAAAGTCTTCCATCAAAAAGAGAAAAAGTGAAAAGGCGATGCTCAAGGGAGGCAACAAGTCATGGGGACAGGAGGGAGGATATAGAAGACAGAGCATGATGACAAACTCAAATGCCTACAGGAATGGGCAGGTGATGTGAACAGGTGAAGTGATCCAGGCACAAGATGGTCAGGAATACATTATGGAATGGTGTGGACTGTGGCAAATTGCAGAGTTGTGCTCTAGCTAAAGGTGACAGTCATTACTTGGAAACAATTATTATGTGAAATAATACTATTATTAATATTATTATGGATCCAGAATAGCCAGTTATGCCAAACTTCAAGAAAAACTTGGAAACCTATTTTTTTTAGAAAAGCTCCTTACTGTTTTATGTTGGCAATGAAATCAAATGAAAAGCTCTGCAAACCAAACCTGGGCCTCAGGTCAGTATACCAGTCTGGGACTCTGCAAGAAGATCTTTTACTGGCACAAGGATGTAGAAAAATATAGGGCTTTTCCTCCCATATCCAGGCATATTTGCTTTTGCCTTATATCCGATCTTTCAAAAAGGAAACTTTTTAACAGGATTGTTTTGTGTATGTGTGAGTGTGACACGTAGGCTTTGAAATATTTTAAGTGTATGAAATAACTGTTTCTTGTCTATTTTTTTAAAAATGTATTCTATGATTTAAATGTGGAAAATTGCCATATTAACAATTAAAATCATTTGAATGGTACTTAAAAGTGAAGTTCACTTCGGGGCTGGCCCCGTGGCCGAGTGGTTAAGTTCACGCGCTCCGCTGCAGGCGGCCCAGTGTTTCGTTAGTTCGAATCCTGGGCGCGGACATGGCACTGCTCATCAGACCACCCTGAGGCAGCGTCCCACATGCCACAACTAGAAGAACCCACAACGAAGAATACACAACTATGTACCGGGGGGCTTTGGGGAGAAAAAGGAAAAAATAAAATCTTTAAAAAAAAAAAAAAGTGAAGTTCACTTCAAAAATTCAATAATTCTGTGAATCTTTCTCCACTCTACTTTATGTTAACAAAGTCCATTTCTATTCATTCATTCATTCAATAAATCATTTATGGAGCATTCTATGTACTAGGCTCTATTCTAGATGTTGGGGAGACAACAAAACAGGCAAAACTCCCTGCCCTCATGGAACCTATATTCTTGTGGGGAAAAGAGACAATAGTTAAACTTAAAAAGCAAATTACACTGTACATACAGAGAGGGAATATCCAAAATGTTGGAGAGATGATGGGATTCAAGGTCAGAAATTTCCATTCCAATGTGAAAAATGTCTAAAACTAAATATGATCTGATTGATGTTTTGAAACATCTTCAAAGCCAAATGCTAAAAAGAAGTCATGTTACCATCAATCACCAACCTTGTTTAGGAAGTGGTGCAAAATGTTTAGATCACCAGAAGATAAATAAGAAAGTGACTTATTAAGTGTATGATACAGGAATAAGAGTGCAAGGGCTTACGACAATCATTATACTATCATCATTGTTTTATTATCATAGTCATTTAATTGTCTTATAAAGTGGATAAAAAGATTGCTTTTTAAAATTCAATCAGTAAGGAAACATATAAAGAAAAAAAATCATCCAGAAATAGCTATCATTGGTATTAGATAAATTTCACCTCTGCATGTATATGGCAGAAGGATGGATGCATGGATAGATGGATGGATGGATGGATGGATTGATGGAAAGACTGACTTTTAATAATTGGGATCAAACTACACATGTATAGTGTTATAGAATATGTCTGGGGCTAGACCCTTGCCTTTGCCACTCTCTAGTGAGTGGATGTGACTTGACCACACTGTGTCTTGGTTTCCTCATTTGATAATGAAGAAACTGCTTCCTCATAGCACTTTATCGGTATTAAAGGTAGGAATCCACATACAGCACTTAGTGTATGGAATGTACGAAATGCTCGATAAATGTCAGCTACTATTATTATCTGTTTCATTAGCCCATTAATGATATTGGTTTGATCCTGAAACTATTTTCTTAATTCTGCTGTCTCCCTTTCACTCTCATTCTGTTGTTTCATCATCATCTTTGAGCTATTTATTTTCTTATGAGGTTGTTCTAGAGTGGGACATGCTCATGGGGAATTATTTTTAGTTCCTTGACAGACCGCGTTCAGTGACCATTTCTTCTCCTCCCCCTGCCTCCCCTTCCTTCTTCGTAGTATCCTTACATAGTTGCCTTGCTATCCCTTCTCACTTTGCTCATGTTTAGCTGCTCATCTCTGCTTTCTATTTACTCTGATAGGACATGAACGACTTCCCTTGGACATGTCTTCTGTACCACGTCTGTGTTCTGCTCCTTTTCTTCACACCAATATTTTAATGCTGAGTATTTATTATTCTGTGCATCCTTTCACAGCCCAAGTAGGGCATGAAGGGGCAAGGACAGCTGAACAGAGGCTATGGCAGTCCTGGCTGGGGCACTTGCTCTCTGCTCTCCCTTCCTAGCTTTCGGGAAGTGGTCTGCAGTATTTGGGTTCTCTCTACTTAGTGGCCAGAATCTCATCCCTGAGCAATGCTCTTTTCCTCCAGACTCTCTCCGCATTCAGTGCAGAGGCTGGGGATCTTCAGCACCATCTGACATTTTTCACACCCTCATTGTGCCAGGCTGTCCCCATAGTCGTTTCTTTTAATGCTTCCCCCTCCCCAGAGAATCTCAGCTTGATTAGCACTATCCCTGTAAGATTCTAAATTATCCCTTAACGGGTCAAGAGCACCTTCATTTGCTTTTAACAATGCCATCTTGTGCAAAGAAAGGTCATGCAAGAAAAAGGATGATTAGTCTTACTTGTCAGTGAGAGGAAAACAAATTTAGAAAGAAACCAAATGCCTGATAATAAGGAATAGTCAACAATGAATGGAACATCCTCTCAGTAGAATACATGAAACAACTAAGAATTATATAGACAACAAAACCTTTAATTATATGATGTCAACATGTGAAATTTATTTGGACATTTACTTATTTATAACAATATGGAAAAGTATATTAAAATATTTTAATATTATCTTTAGATTGCCAGATCACAGGAGAGTTTTGTTTTCTTTTTGAAATTTTTTATAATTTTCAAAATTTTTAGATTGTATTATTTAGACAATCAGTAAATAGAATCCTTAAAACACTGTTTAAAGAAAAAAGTAATTTTGTCCAGTGTAGCATTTTCAAATGCAAAGCAAGACAGAAATATGTAGTCAGAAAAGAACAACCCTCTTACACCAAGGCTGAATCTTACTTATTTCTCTTACAGCACATAGACTCAGACATTTATTTTTTACTAACATAGGCATCATAACCCACTAGAGATGAATAAGAAAAGCCTTTTATGTGACAGTCAATTCTGCAGAATTATGTGATGATGACCTTGGTGAGAACCAACAGATGTGCCAATATAACCTCCTCTCCATTTGTCATTCAGCTAGCTGTTCGTACTTTCAGAGGACTGTTTTTACCGTAAGGGCCAATTTCATTCTTTTTTTAAAAAAAGAAGAAAATACACAGATGAATTTTATGATTTTCCTGTCTTTTTCCACCTCTTGAAAACCAAGCCAAGTAATGCCAACGTAAATGCAGGTTGTTCCCACAACAATAAAATCTTAGACTCTGTCTGGTCATGAAGAAAGCCCCTGCTTGTCCAAAGAAAGACAGGAAATCAGGAGTTGACAGAGATTCTCATTCAGAAAAGAATTGTCACCATTTTTGCTGTGCTCCGGCCAGAACAACATATGGCAGCCCAGCTGACAAATATAATCTTTTCCTCTTTTTTTCCCATTTCACATGCACATTTCATTTGTGGAATATTAAAACTTTGCACAAAGTGCCTGTTAACCCCTTGGCACCACAGCATCCCTCATCTGGGATGTGCTATTTCCCAGAATCCTCCTGTCCAGCTGTGAGAGGGTTAAGGCCAATGGAGAGAAAACCAGTGGTCAAAGGCCTTCTGACTCTTTCCTGCCTTCCTCAGGAAGGGGCAGCTCTCAACATTTTCAGGCAGAGTTGTCTTTATGTTAGAAAATTTATAGTTTCCTGGCTTCAATATAAACTGTCTTGTTACTCTGATCCCAGAGCCTTTCAGTTTCCCAAACCAGAGGTATTTGCAGACGCAGCTGTACTTACATCCTGCTGTCCACGGGGGCGCAAAAGCAGGCCCACTCTCCACTCCACAGGACATTGCTGGCCCCCATCCTGGAGGAAGAAAGCCTGCACACATGAGTTAAATAGGAAAACCAAGTTTGTTCCGTTTTCCACCTACCGTCCCAGACAGAAGCGTTGGTTCACGGTTAGATACCTTGTCAACAGAGGCAGGACAGGAGGCCTGCTCACACTCGCCCATATTTCACTGCAGAACCCCCTATAATCCCAGCAGCCTCAACACGCTTCCAACAAGATGTGTCAGTGTATCATTTCTCTTTCCATGTACTCCTTTATGTTCTGTTTTTTATTTAAGAAAATTGCCTACCATAAAATAAGCCTCTCAATATATATTTGTTGAATACATTTCAAACATACAAAAATGCAGAAACTAATACATTAATGTAGACCCATGGGTTCACCACTGAGATTAATCAGAAAGTACCATTTTGCCATATTTGCACCAATGACTCTCTTTTTTAAAAAAATAAGATATAAAATCTTTCAGGAGCATCTGACCCCACTCTAAATTCCTCTACCAGGTTAACCACTGCTCTGAAATTGATGTGTATTATTCTCTTCTAAATGTCCTAATACACATGCATGTATCCATAAACAAGACATATACTAGTGGTTTGTTTCTTTCATATTTTCCATGAATAGTATCATGCTGTACATACCTTTACATATCTTTTGCACTTAACATTATGCTTCTTTGTGCAATTTATTCATGTTCAATCTGCATATCGAGGTCACAATTTTAATTATTGCATACTTTCCCATAATTTTAACAAACAAAACTTTACACATCACCTAAGAAGGGACAATTAGATTATTCCATGTTTTTGCTGTTGTAAACAATCCTGCTATGAACATCCTCGATCATGTTTCCTTATATACGTATGCCACGTATTCTCTAGGAAGGACACCAGACGGTACAACAGCTGAGTCCTAAACTCTCAGCATCTTCCGTTACTAGATTGACAAATTGTTTTCCAAAGCGATTACATCAGTTCTTGTTTTCACCATCAATTATAAAAGTTCCTGTTTCCGCTCATTCCTGCCAGCATTTGGTGCAATCAAACTTAATAACTTTTGCCAAATTGGTATGTAGCTGGTAGCTTTTGTTGATTTAGTTTTCACTTCCCTAATTATGTGGGGCAGAATGGCTCTTCTTATGCAAATCAGACATTTGTTTCATCTTCTTTGTAAACCGCCTTTGCCCATTTTTCTTCAGATTGTTTGCCTTTTTCTTATCGATTTGTACAAGTTCTTTGTGAATGTAAATATTGTCTCCTCCAAGCCAGTCAATAGCTTATCTTTTTACTTTGTTTTTCATATCATTTTTGCTATTTGTAAAGTTTTATTATTATTATTGAATATAGTCAGTTTTAGCCATGTCTTATGGTCATACTTCTTGAATCTTATTTAGGAAGTTTTTTTCCCATACCACAATGCCAAAAAATATACACTCCTTTATTTTCTTATACAGTCAGTTTGGCTGTAGTGTTTGTTTTGAAAATGCAAATTTGTTCCAAGACAATTGATATAATAAGAAAAATATGAGAATAACATAAATTTCCAGATTTTGCCTATGTGCAACTTCTTCAGCAAGAAACACTAGGTGAATGCAAAGAGCAGTATGCAGCTTAACCAAACTGTGGAGGAATGAACAAAACATACATACACGTGTGCCTCAAACATCTACCAGCCAACTCAGTTCACAGTTATCTGCCGCACCCAGTCACGTCTGACGTTAAAACTTTCCACGAGACCTCAGATAACCTGAGATAACTCACTAGCCGAAGCTCTTCTCATGTCCGTTCCACAAGCAACCTTTCAGTTTTTTTCAAGGTAAAATGCCATATTTATTGTAATATTTATGTATTTTGTAACCATTTAATATACGAAAAACTGTACTTCCATTTTTTCACCCCTAGTTTTCTTTTTTGTGTGTCAATGATGAAGTTTTTGAGTGTTGTCACCCAAATCTCATTTCTTCCCTAAGCTTTGTGCTTTTTACTGTGAGATTTTTGCATGATGGGGCAATTTTTAGGAACACATATGTTGCGATATAACAGAACTGACATGAGGGTTTTAGTCTTGCACTTCACATTTAGTGCTTTAATCCATCTGCAATTTACTGTAATGAATGTTGTACCATCGAGATCACTTTTTTTTAATAAAGAAAACTACTTAGCCTCTATTTTAATTATTACATGTGTTTTTCTTTTTTTACTTTTCTAGCCTCATTTTACTAGCTAAGAACTCTAGTGAAACATGGATGAAGACTGAGGTCAATGGTATCAGGGAATTTAAACGTTTTTCAAGTTTCATGATTTAAAATATTTGCTGTAGGTTTTTGGAAGATATATTTTCTCGGGGTAAAGAAACTCCTTTTTATCCATAGTTTACTAATCAAGATTATCAAGAATCATTGTCAAATTTTATCTCATACTCCTTCTGTATCTATTGAAATGATCATATGGTTTTCTCCTTTAAACTCTTAATGTAGTGATTTATAATAATGGCTTTGTTTAGTGTTAAACTACCCCTGTTTCCTTGAGACAAACCCAAATTAACTATGAAATAGTTATATGTGATTGATATACACATATGTCTGTTATATATTATACATGCATGCTTTTGTCTACAGTTTTATTTCAATATAGTTTACAAAAAGTAAAATTCACTCTTTTTAGCTGTATACTTTGAAGAATTTGGGAAGATGTATGTAGTTGTGTGACCACCATCACAATCAAAACATTCCACAACCCCCCAAATCTTTGTCTTCCCGTAATTTTACTATGAGGTGTCCAGCTGTGGTTTTCTTGAACTTTATCTTACATGGAGCTCATTGAACTTCTAGGAACTATAAGTTAATGTTCTTGACCAATTTGGGAAATTTTTAGCCTTTATTTCATCAAATAATTTTTCTACATAATTCTCCCTTCTTCTGGGACTCCAATAACACATGTTGGAATTTTTAGCATTGCCTCACAGATCTTGAGACTGTTCATTTTTCTTTAAATTTTTTTTCCCTTTGTTTTTTGGATTGAGTAATTTCTGTCACACTATCTTCAGGTTCATTGAGTCTTCTCTATGATATCTCAAAAATGTTTTTTAGTCCATCTGGTGAATTTTTCATTTCAGTCATTATAGCTTTCAGCTCTAAAATTTCCATTTGGTTCTTCTCACAGTTTCCATTTTGCTCTCGTGATTTGTTATTGATTCTCTCCTTTTTATCATGTTTTGCTTTAATTCTTTGAGTATATTTTAATCCTTTAAATATATTCATAAAATTTTCTTTGAAGTTTTCATCTTCTAAATCCAACATCTAGACCCACTCAGAGCAAGTTTCTATGAACTGTATTTTTTTCCCTTTGAGTAAGGGTCACAGCTTCCTGTTTCTTTGAATGTCTAGTAAGTTTCGTCAAAACTCAATGTTGTAGATAAGGTATTGGAGAGACTATGGATTCTTAACCTCTGATTTATAGCTGATTGATCAGAAGCACAGGTGAAACCTGGCCTTGCAACTGGCATCTGAAGTGGAAGGGGAGGGCAGTCTTGTAGGACTGAACCCCTAACCCATGCGATCTGACACAATATCCAGGTAAACGGTGTCAGAAGTGAGTTAAATTGTAGGACACACAGCTGGTATCACAGAGAATTGCTTGTTGTGAGGAAAACCTCACAAGCATTTGGTAACCAGAAGTGACAGAAGTGAAGCGTTCTATGTAAAAGTGAAGGAAACAGTAGGAGGTAAGGATTACTGGGTTTTTCTAAAAAAGCAGTCAACTAGAGATTTGAGCAGTTTTTTCTTAGGTTTTGGATCTTAGTCAATAAAAATATCTTCATTTATCCCCCATCTTGATTTGTATTTTAGGTATGTGTTAAATTCTAAGTTGACAGGTTTTACAGTATTTTGAAGACGATATTCCGTTCTCTTTTGTGTTATACTGTTACAAATTAGAAATCTGCTGACATTTTAACTTTCCTTTGTTTTTAGAAAATCTGTCCTTTCTCTCTGGCTGCTTTTATAATCTTCTCTTTGTCTTTGTGGTGTTACAGATCCACAATAATATATTTATGTGGGTGTATTTTTACTTATCCTGCTTGGACGATGTTGTGTTTCTTGAATTGGTAGCCTTATGTCTGTATGTAAGTTCTGGAAAATTCTCAGCCTTTGTCTTTTTGAATATTGCCTCTTCTCTTTTAGTCTCCTTTTCTTGAACTCCTATTAAATTTCGGTTGCTCTTTCTAATTCTATCCTTCATATTTTTGAAACTTCCTTTCATATTTCTGTCTATTTATATCTCCAAACCATTTTCTGGGTGACTGAATTATTTCTTCATTTTCCAGTTCAGATAAGGTTTTTTAGTTTGCTAATTCATTCTTCAATTTTGTTCAGTTATTCTAATAATTTGTTGATGGATTAACTATTACTTTTGTTTTTCTGGCAATTTGAATCTTGCTAATCTTCCCCTGCAAGACTACAGGCTCCATGAGAGTGAGGATAAGGTCTCACAATTATGTCTCTTTGTTAATATAAAGCTATCCATTTGCAAATGCAAACCAACCAATGAGCCAACAACTGAGTCTTTAATTTAACAGGCTGATTTTCATTTCTAGAAATTCTATTTGATTTTCTTATCTGCTTTTTTCTCTTAGCATTTTATGCTTTTCTTAAGTTTTTTATTCCTTCTTTTATGTCTTTAATTGTAATAAATATGCAGTCTCCCTCAGATTGTTCTACTGGCTAAGGCTCTAATCTTCCTGATTATGTGTGAGTGTAAGCATGTATGTTAGCTGACTCTTGTTCATGATCGATTATTTTCTTATATGTTTTGTAATTTTGGATTATGAGCTCACCTACTGAGGATTTATCCATAGAAATACTGTGCAATATGGGTTGGGGAAATGTCCCTCCAGAGTTTAATGCTTGCTTCATCCTGGTACCAAATTTCATTTGATTTCTTGGCTTAAGAATTCCTAAATAATGCTGATAGTATAACTGCAAACCTCAAACCCTCATGAAGTTCAGCTTGAGAGTGTTAAATTCTTATGGATATTATTATTATTATTTCACTGATGGTGTAGACCGAGTTTTATGCAGATATCTTTGCTCCAGTTTCTCACCTCATGTAGCCTTAAGGTCTCAGCTTCCATTCCTGTATGGTTATGAAAACCCAAGTCCCTAGATGATTAAGATGGCCAAGCTGTCCCAGAATAGTCACAAAATCAGCTCATGTGCTTATTTCTTTAGTTTAATTCTCATATGAATTTCCAGCTCTTGGGAATTTCCATTTTACTTATTGAAAGCTCAGCCATACATGTAAATGTTGTTGTAGTCTATCCAGCATATATAAACATTTTTAGCAGGAGAATTTTGCATCTCCAACATGTCCAAAATTGAATTCTTGATCTTCACACCAACCAAAATAATTCTTCCTCTAGTCTTTTCCATTTTAGTAAATGGTCCTTCCCTCTGCATTATCAAAGACGCATAGAATATCATCCTTGACTCCTAATTCTCCCTTTCCATCTCTCCACATCAAATATATCATCAACTACTGTCAATTCTTAATCCCATGTACTTCTCTTTTTCTCCAGTGCAACTACTGCGGTCTAAACAACTACCTCTTCTCGGAACTCCTGCAATTGCCTTCTATCTTGTCCTCTGCTTCCGTTCTTTTCCCCTCTAATTCATTCTCTATACCACAGCTACAGTACTCCTTAAAAATTTAAATTAAATTCTGTTACTCCTCCAGTTAAAATTCTTTAGTGGCTTCCTATTGCCTTTTAGATAATGCATAAATGCCTTCCATGCCCCCTATCCTGTATAATTTGTCCCCTGCTGCCTCCTAAGCCCCTGTCATGTTATTCTCTGCCTTGCTCACCATTGTCCTGCAGCACACCAACCAGATTTAAGTTCCTTGAATCACCAGGTTCTTTTCCAAGTTTAAACATGGTGCTCCCACTCTCAAAATGCTTTTACTCCTGTATTACCATAGCTCTCTCCTTTTCCTCTTTTAGTCTCAATCAAGATGTCACTTTTTCCATGGTTCAAATGTGACCTCAAGGGAGAAGTCTTTTGTGTAATGCTATCTCAGTGAGGTTTTCCTCATTATTATCTATTGTTGTACCTGGGGTTTTTTTCCTTTTCAATAATTTCTATACTTTTTAATTATATACACTTTCCTTCATTTCATCATTCTTTGCTTTCCCTCTTAACTCTTACTTCTGTGAAGATAAGGACCATAGTATTTTGTTTAACCACCAACTATCACAGTGATTGACACTTAGTTATCCTCAATAAACATTTGTGGAATGATGAAGACACTTACTGAAAAACAAAAAAAGAAAGAAAAGGAAAGTATTCATAATGGTGGTGTTCAAAGCCAGAGAACACAAAAATTTTGAGATCATTAGCTCTCAGTGTTTGTTTGCAAACATATTTGATGAATGAAGGAAAGCAGCATTTTTTTCTGAGTGTCCATAATGTGCCAGTTTCTTTCACATACGTTATCTCATTTAATTCTCACACCATTATTTGAGGTGAATATTACTTTACCTAATTCATAAAAGTTACTAACTTGAACAAGAAGCACGAAGACAAAAAGGGGAATATCCAGGCTTGAAACTAGTTTTCTTGGGTCTCCTGATTCCAAGTAGAGAACTCTTTCCACAAGGCTATGCTCTCTTCCAAAAAAAACTGGTTTAACAGGAAAAGGTATATGCTTCATGACATGTAGAAGTTGGAAGCACACATGCTTCTGATTGCCATCCTCATGGGCCTCCTACACTTTCTGTTGAAGTTCATCAGAACACATTAGCCTGTGCCCAGACATGAGGTGCGGCACTGAAACAAACTTGTAAAAGAAACACTTCTGACAGCTTAATTTTTCTTAGCTAAAACTTTCATCCATTTTTAACTTGCATATATTTTCAAAGTTCTTGATTTTGTTCATTTTATAGATGCCTACATCGTTGAAATAAGTAAACAATTTACAAGATTTTTGATGAAGAAGCCCACAGAATTTTGACAGCAAGTGAAAATTTGATCCTACAATGGTAAAACAAGGAGACATATCACGTCTTGTTCAAGTTCAACCATATTCCATGGTAGAAAACTAACACAAAGAACACAAACTAAGTTAAAAACTAGATCCTATTTTCAGCAAATTGGGCAGTTTATTTATTTGAACACATTTGACCTTTACTATTTTCTTAATTTCTTATATGAAAGAAAAAAAGAAAAGGAAAACTTAGTTCAAACCAATGATTATAATAATCACAGATCTGCCCAAACACCTTGGCAGCCAAATCAGTACCTCCCGTCAATATATTTGTCCTCAGGATTATGGATTAACAAAATCACCTTTGTTAATATCTTTCTCCCATTAAACATTTTGCAAGTGTTTGAATTCTGTGGGATTTGGGGCCTGTTGCACACAAGGAAGTCCATGAAAGAGCTAGTCCTGCATGGCCTTCAACACACACCTCTCACCACTCAGGGAAGTTGTAGGTCCACACACAAGGTCACCACACATCTCTGTCTGCCTCCGACAGTCCTGTTTAGACCTGTTCTCCCAGTGTAATTATTAAATAGTGTCCTCTTTCACATTCAAAATTATCCCAATTTGGGCAACAATTTGATGGAAACCCAGACATACCATCTTAGAAACTGCATTCTAACTCTGTGCCGGGGGAGAAAAACTTAACATTTTCTTGGAAAGAAGCTATCAATCAATGCGAGGCCTTCACAAAAGCAGAAAGTCAACTTGGAGATGATCCTCTTTAACTTATCTGTACAGATGAACGGCCTCTCTTGGTAGAACACTTGTAAAGTATGAAGTCACTCATTTCCTAGAGGCAAGGTAAAAATGGGACTGCTGGTAGATTGTCAAAGACTGCCCCTCATGCTCCTTAGTAGACAGAGCTGGCTACCAAGGCAGCAGGTAAATTTATATAAAGGTTAAGGGATCTTCTAGGGGGGAAAAGATTAAAATTCTGACCTTTTTTTAGGTTCAATCACATTATACTTCTTTGATGGGTTAAAATGTTTCTAGCTGAGGTTTGCTGGCAGGAAAGGAAACCAAAGTCCCCATAGAAGAACATTCCATAAAGAGGTAAGAAGTCTAGATTGGGGACCCAGAATCAAAGCCAAGACCAGGAAGTTCATCAGTGGGATGATAGTTGCCATACAGTAGCATGATGTCCTGTGTGTTTTTTTTTTTTTTGTGCTTTGGGAATAATGGCAAAGCATGTAAAGTATAAATTGAGAACTTTAACTATAAAAACCTAAAGGCAGTGGATGAGGATAGACTAAACTGGGCAGTATTAGCTTTCAGCACCCTAAAATCAAGAGCCATATAGAACTGGCAGCTACTGGTAGACTGATAAGAATTTTCTGTTCTCTCTTTGTCCAGTATTTGGAAGTACAAGTCACCTCTTGAGACTGAATAAATGCTTGAAGTTCATGGATAATTCTGTCAAGGAAAACCACAAGAAGCAGAAGAATGGACTTCCTGCTGATATGAGCAGATGAAGAGGATTTAATTATTAATTAGGAAAATAAAAGGGATATGATTGTACTCTTGTCCAGAAAAAAGGACACAACTCCAAACATCATAATTCACATATGAGACAGTAGGGCGTTATCAAAGGTTTAAAAACAGTTAGTTGTGAAGAAGGGAGGATGCCTCTCACGCATAGTATCCGGACCAGAAGACCATTGCTGTAACCAGACTCCTTAACACCCAGCCCTCCCAGCTGAAGTCCGCGGACAGTCTGACTTAGAGGCAGCCATATGGAGAGAGAAAGGCAGTCATAGAGACATTTTCAACTCTGACAAGAAATCTGCTCATAAGAAGATAAGCAAGAAGGGCTAATTAGTAAGTGTAACACTGGCTCCTTAATTAAAATCTCCCTTTGGATGCAATCTATTCCATGGTATGACATTTAATAATATTGAGTTATAGTTGTGAATGAATTTGCCCAAACGTTTTCATCTTTGATTAAGATAAGCATTGCCCATAGAGAAACAACCCTCCCAGGTTAAGTCATCTATGAATGGAGCTTTAGCAAATCTTTTTATTCTGGAGCTCAGATCTGTGAGCATTGGCTACCAGAGGGTACACTGAGTATACACTTTTCAAAAGCTACCAAGAAAGACCACGTGTCCAATACTATTGCCACACACTTCAACAGCAAGCATATACATATATTTGCATGTATGCATGCATATATAGCAACAAAAGCTATCCCTCCATTAGAGAGCTGAAAAAAATGAGAACGACTAAGTCTTTATTGTACCTTCAAGACAAGACTTCCATTTCCCCATGCCATCTTCCGAAACCATGATGGTCAATCTGCCCTTGCTTCCACTAAAGACATTTTGTTGAGGCTGAGTAAAAGGACAAAGGAGGGAAAGAAGTAATAACAAAGCTTTGAGTTAAAAGGATTTCCTTTTTCTAGAATCAATTGCTTTTGAAAAATAATGTTAATACCCAGATATTTGTATCTACACCTTTATTCTACTTCATTTCCATTGTTGTTCACGATGGACTACTTTCCAGAGGAACCAGGTCCTCTGGGACAATAAAGACAACTGTCCTTGTTATTTGTTGGATAGGTCCGATTTTCTGAAACATTTAAGATCAGTCATGTTTTTTCATTTGGGCTAAAGTGTGGCATCAAAGATGACTTTCTTTTGCTGGGATTATAGTTAGTTGTGAATGTGTCTAGTTAATGCAATCTTTAACATCAGGATTTATGTTTTGTTAACTATTGTACCCCCAAAAAAAACATCTATAGAACTGAAACTGGACT
The DNA here is from genome assembly GCF_041296265.1 of Equus caballus. Classification (NCBI taxonomy): domain Eukaryota; kingdom Metazoa; phylum Chordata; class Mammalia; order Perissodactyla; family Equidae; genus Equus; species Equus caballus. The sequence continues at coordinate 19,786,064 of NC_091692.1, read as the reverse complement.
ATTACCACGGTCTTCTAACTAGTCTTCACTTACAAGTGACAGAAAATCTAACCCAAATGGTTTATGCAAAGAAGCAATTTATTGGTTCATAAAAAGGATAAGTCCAGGGGCTGGCCCCATGGCCGAGTGGTTAAGTTCGCGCGCTCCGCTGCAGGCGGCCCAGTGTTTCTTTGGTTCGAATCCTGGGCGCGGACATGACACTGCTCATCAAGCCACGCTGAGGCAGCGTCCCACGTGCCACAACTAGAAGGACCCACAACAAAGAATATACAACTATGTACCGGGGGGAGAAACTATGTTTGGGGAGAAAAAGGAAAAAAAAATAAAATCTTAAAAAAAAAAAAAAGGATAAGTCTAGTAATAGAATTAGCTTCAGGCATGGCTGAATTCAGGAGCCCAAATATTGTCATCAGACCTTGATCTCTTGATTTAGTTCTCTTTTCCTCTGTGTATTGGGTGTTATTCTCAGATGATTTCTAACATTTTGAACACAAGATGGCTCCTGCAGCTTTAGTTTCCTGCCCTCCCAGATTCAAGTACAGAAAAACAGAAGAAGCCTGTTTTCTAGTATCCCATGAAAAGCCGTGAGACTTATTCTAACTGGATAAGTTTAGGACTAATGTTCGTCCCTAAATTATTCAATGTAACCAGAGGTGAGGATGTCCACCACAGAACCAAGGCAACACCCTACACAGAGGTGTCAGATTATCTGTCAGCAATTTAGCACCATTTTCTCTCTTTTATGCTCTCCCCCTGACTGCATATTTGGAAGCCTGAGAGTTACATTGCCTGCAGAGTTCCAGGTTGGGTTCTGACAGTGAGAGAACTAGCCTGAGATTTGGAAGTCAAAGGAAACACACACGCCATGTTGCTCCAGGAGTGGTGGCAGGCCAGGATGTGGGCTTTGGCAGAGAGTGAATACAAGGTTTTGATGGCAGCTTCCTAGCATCTTCCTGCAAATCACTAAACTTTGATGCTACAAGTTCCTGAGATTATTCCCAGAATTTCTCTGATTGTGGAGCTTTTTGATTTCCTGTCCACAAATGACAGCTTCCCTGACACTCACTCCCCTCATTCTTCCATTGGTTTCATACACCTCTAATTCCTGCATTAAATCCTTCCTGCTTGAAGTTCCAAGAGTGGTTTCTGGCTTCTGTGTGAATCTTTACATCAGGTCACGTGGGCTGAGAGTACAGAATTGATGCATCCACAAACCAAATCTTGACTTGTAAACAGATAAGAGAATGACTGGAGGTGAGGTGGAAAACAAATGTTCGCTTCGCTTCAATGGCGCCATCCCAATCTACTCTATACATCGTAGGAATCCATCTTTGAAAACACCCAAGTCATATGGATTAAAAAACTACAGTAGTTTCCATTGTTTACCAAAGTAGGAAGAGAGAGCTCAGCCTGTCCTTCTGCATCCTTCAAAATCAAGTCACACTATCTTTCCAGTCCTATCTTTCACCAACCCTCTGCATGCCCTACAGAAGTGGTAAAAGAGACTAGCTTCTATTCTTGGAACATACCCTAAGCTTTCCTGCCTCCATGCCTTCCTTCATGCAATTCCTACTCTCTAATCTCTCTGGTTGAAGATTTTCATAAACCCCATATCCTCTTTTCACATATCCCTTAAACCTCATATCGTCCTTTCAAATCTTCCTTCTTTTTTTCTTGCTCCTCCTACTCCTCATCAACATGGTTAACACTTAAAACACACTTATCATGTGTCAGACATTGTACTAGCTCTTCACATCCAATAACTCAGGTAATCCTCAAAAGACTCTAAGCAGTAGGAGCTATCATTACCATCAACCTACACATGAGGAACCTGAGGCTTGGAGAGGTTGCATCCTTGCTGCAAGGTCCAGTGACTCTAATCCAGATCCAGAACTCCTAATCAAAAGAATATCCCTCTTCCTTGAAGGGTCTAATAAAACTTATATTCTATCTTGGATATGAAAAAAATAAGTGAGTCAGTAAATTTTCCCAGGTGTTTTTCCCAAAGAGACTGACAAGAGTTCCTCAGGCTATAAGGCTGGGATGCTCGGTCACCTGCCACTCATGCCTCCCTGTTGCTAAGGAATTTCCTCTTTCCTGCTTTGTATCTCCAAGTCATCTGTTTCCTCTCCCCCTGGGCCTCTTCTCCCTCCATGTCCATTGTCCTGGCCTCTGATAATACTTCCTTCAGATAACCTCACATGTGCCTGACACATGAATGCTTTATATAAACTTTATGGAATAGCAGCTGGTTGCTAACTGTATGATGCACATGTATCTGAGTGAAATACTGCCAGGTAAATTTGCTGTTTTGAAGCTTGACCAAGGACTTACTTTCAACATAATTATCATGTCAGATGTTTGGCAGAGTCTTCCTTAGACTTCAAAATCCAAAGCAAGTTCTAGGATTGAGTGAGCACTACCTTAAGGATGTCGGTTTCTCTGTTGTGTTGTTATTGCTGCATCTTGGCTTCAAAGTGAATGGTATCATTGAGTAAGTTAAGGTAATACAGTATTATTCCTACAGAGCATTGCCGAGATTGTTATTTGATCACCAAAATCCATTTGACACTTCTGCCTGAACATGTGATTTCCCCATGAGAAATACAGTTCCCAGCCTGCCTTTTGGTAAATTAGAATGTGAGTGGAAGTGATGTGTGCCACACCCATATCACTTTCTTAAGAAGGGATCCTTTGTCCTGGATTTACTTTTTTACCCTCTCTGTGAGTTGGAACACAGATGTGCCTGCAACTCAGAGATGAGGGCGAGCTATTTACCAACAAGGACAAGTTGCTTGCTTTGGGGCATTTGCATGGTCTTATAAGAGAGAAAACATAAACTCTATTTTCTTGAAGCCACTTTAATTTAGATCCTCTTTGTCTAGAGATTTGTTTAGAGATTAGGTGTCACCATAATTAATAATTATAATACATATGGACTTCAAACAAAGCAAAGAATTGTGCTCCCTTAAACTAAAACCCAGTATAATCTCATTTAACATACAGTTGATCCTCATTATTCACAGATGCCATATTTGCAAATTCACTTATTCCCTAAAATCTATTTGTAACCCCAAAATCAACACTCATGGCACATTCACAGTCATTTGTGGACCTATGCAGAGCAGAGACAAATTTGAGTTGCCCAACTTGCGTGTTCCCCACTAAGGGTGAAAAAGCAATGTTCTGGCTTCTTGTTTCAGCTCTCATGCTGTAAACAAGTGTCCTTTTCATGGTCTATTTAGTGCCACACTTTTCACACTTTTGCACTTTTGCATGGAAATTCCACTGTTTAAAATGGCCCCCATGTACAGTACAGAAGTGCTGTCTGGTGTTTCTAAGCACAAGAAGGCTGTGATGTGCCTTACAGAGAAAAACCATGTGGTAGACAAACTTCCTTCAGCCATAGTTACAGCGCTGCTGGCCCTCAGTTCAATGGTAATTAATCAGCAACATATATTAAATATGGCATCTTTAAACAGAAACACACAAAGTTATATATGATTGGTTGACAAGAATGTTGTAACCAGAGGCTCGATCTCTCCTAGGAGTAAGGGTTCAGCATTCACTAATTCAGTATTCATGACCACTTTATAGAACCTAACTATTGTGAGAAATAAGAATTGACTGTGTTTAATAGCCTTGCCCCCTATATCAGTATTATCACGCAGTCCCATCCTAAGTGACACTTGCCAGCTAAATGACATAAAAGGAAAATCTACCAGCTTTACTTACACATCTGGAGGTGGGGTAGAGGGCACTAATAAACAGTAAATAAAACTCTTATTTGCCTGTACTGTATAGACTTTTTGGGCAATAAGACTGAGAATATAAATCAGGCACAGCCATCTTACCCTTTCCAACGCACTCACGGTAAAGCAATGTAAGTCAGTAAGGAAGACCTGGAGGGTCCAGCTCAATCCCTTCTTAACACAGATGAGCAAAGCAAGCCCAGGGGCTTAGGGCCACACTACTAGCTGGTGCTAATACCCGGCCATACCCCAGGTCTCTCAGCTCCCACACCAGGTCTGCACAAGGCTTGCTAGGGATGGTCATGGGAAGAAAGCAAATCCTTTCTTTCGGTGCAATGAAAAGAAGTAGATGAACTGAGCACCGTAAGGAGGGAAAATTGGATGGAGAGCCAGGACCACCTGATTCTAGGTTCTTATATTCCCGAGTTGGAACTAACAGTCAACCTCTGATATTCTATTTGAAATCAGCAAATAGTCCTGACTGTGCAGGACCCTGTACTGGTGCTGCGTCCCTAAACTTGTCTATTTCTCAGCAGATGAGTTTATTTCTCTGCAGAGCAAGAGCTCTGAGTTTTGCATTGAGTTAAATGTCCTGACCTGAGCTCTGCTTGCTACCCTGTTTAGATCAAATGGTTTGGCATTCTTAAGTGGTCTAGTTTTAAGGACTCAAAACCCTTCCTCCAATATTATCATGTGCCCCATCCCTATTAAGTACTTATCACATCTAAATAAGTTCTTAATTGTAGAATATTCTATATAGTCTTTTTTTAACTTCTGAAGCATAGCTATTTGATATATGGAGTTTTCCCAAATGACTCTCTGTCAGCATGTTTAAGGACGCTAATCCCATTGAGAGATACAGAAGCGCATTCCTGAAAATCAAAGGGCAGTCTCCCAATAGCCTTACCTGTGGTGCGTGGATGGGTCAGGAAGCCTTAGAAGGTAAGTTCCTAGAGGACAAGAAGCTACACAATGAGTATCAACTACACACAGCTAAGCTAGTGTGGGGATTTTTAAAAAATATTAGCTTACATTGTGACTTCAGCATGCTGAAACAATGTCTGTGCAATGCCAAAAACATCCAGATGGAAGTGGAGAACTCAGCCACCACCACATGCTTCATCTGCACCGATGTCTTATGGAAGCAGCCAGCATGGATCTCTGGGGCCTGGAAGACTTGCCGGGCAAGAAGCCAGAGGAGAGAAATATTGCCAATACATGTTTAAATTAAATTAATTAACATTTATATAACTCTCTTCGTGGTATAAGAAACTTCCATCAAATATAGTGTCTCATTCAATCAGAGCCACCACCCTATAAATTAGGTATTACTATTTGCTACATTTTATAGGTAAAAATTTTAAGCCTCAAAAAAAAATTAGATCACACAGCTAATAAAGAGCACAGTCCGGATTTGAACTCATGGACTCTATAATAATGATTGAGGCCTTACTATGTGCCAGGAACTTCTGACGCCAATGAAGCCATATTCTTGTACTGTAATTAATGTTTTCTACATAGATCTGTTATCATAGACAGGGAAGGCAAACATAAGTGACTCATATTGCATTATACACCTGGATTTTCATTATGTAGATATCTATATGTAGATAGACAGAGATCTTCACTTTTATATGTTCCTACAAAGTACTGGGAAGCAAAAAAAGAAAGCAATAAAAGTGGAGGCATAAATTGGATCTGTTTGAAATTCAGTGGATTTTACTCTGTAAGGTCCTAATACTGCAAACATGAGCCCAGACAGGTTTCACATACCTTCTTGGACTATCCACACCTCACAAGGCATATGCTTCAGTGAAGACAGACAATAATAATCCAATATGTTTGTAAGATTCACAAGTTGACAACGTGGGGCAAGTTGCCAATTTTGCATTCCTGAAAATTATTCTAAGTAAGGGCCCTGGTTTAATGGTATTATATTCCAGAAAAATAGTTCTGGGTTTATTCTTGTTTCTAGAACCATGCAGATCAACACAATTCTGTTTGCACTTTTTTTTACCAGCATGTTTTTATTCCCTCTCATTCCTCACCTTGGCCATAGGTATCCATGAGAGTGGATTGATTTTAGGGGAAAAAAAGACATGCATTGGAAACACAGCACTAAGTTTGGAATCACCAATTTCTACAGATTGAAAAGAGGAGAACCAAAGTTCCCTTCAGCAAAGAAGAAAGTGCCATCAGATGAGAGACAGATACCACAGACATGCGCAGCCAGTTTCTGAAGTTTCTTGGCAACTAGGAGATAGAAATGAGTGGAAGCATGAAGGGTTCAGCCATTTATGTGTGTCCTGGGGCAAATGCAACTGCCTGAAGCCTCATACCCCAAAGCTGAATTTTATATTCAAGGCAGACAGATTGTTCCAGAATGTTAGTTACCTCTCCACAACAACTTATACTTCCATCTACTATAAGACGATTTTCGATGTCAACAGATGTCTATACCCAGACCCCTGCTTGGATGTCTAAATTCCACCTATTCCACAGGTTCAGAAAAAACAAGATTGTGAGTTATATCCAAGCAGTCAGATTTTGGGATGACTATACACTTCTTTTTTCTTCTTCTTCTCCCCAAAGCCCCCCAGTACACAGCTGTATATTCTAGTTGTACGTCCTTCTGGTTCTGCTATGTGGGATGCCACCTCAGTGTGGCTTGATGAACGGTGCTAGGTCCCCGCCCAGGATCCAAACCATCAAAACCCTGGGCCACTGAAGTGGTAAGTGAGAACTTAACCACTCAGCCATGAGGCCAGCCCCAATTATATACTTCTTAAGTTGCAACCTATATAACCCAATAAGAACATACGATTCATGCCCTATTTACACAAGCGTTGCACTTTGAGTATCCAATGTATTATGAATTATATATTTTAGAATTTTAGAATTTTACGTAATTATGCACATGAAATAGGTACACTATCCCCTTCTTAGGCATACTTTTTCTATCTACCAAAGGTTTCCATGGCAAACACTATCATCATCTTTACATACTTTAAAGACATATTTTACAGCAGGAGTCAGCAAACTATGGCCAGTGGGCCAAATACAGCCTGCAGTCCGTTGTTGCATGGCCGTGAGCTAAGAATAGTTTTCATAGTTGTAACTAATTGTTTTTAAAAATCCAAAAAGCAGGGGCTGGCCCCGTGGCCGAGTGGTTAAGTTCGCGCGCTCCGCTGCAGGTGGCCCAGTGTTTCGTTAGTTCGAATCCTGGGCGCGGACATGGCACTGCTCATCAGACCACGCTGAGGCAGCGTCCCACATGCCACAACTAGAAGAACCCACAATGAAGAATACACAGCTATGTACCGGGGGGCTTTGGGGAGAAAAAGGAAAAAAAAAAAAATGTTTAAAAACAAATCCAAAAAGCAAAACAAAAAAGCAAACAGAAACAAATAAGACTATGCAACACAGACCATCTGTGGCCTGCAAAGACTGAAATATTTACTATCTGGCCCTCTATAGAAAAAGTTTGGTGACCTATATTAAATGATGAGTTGCAAATAAAACTATTTAGTTTATTTACTTTATTTATTTATTTATTTTATTTAATGAGGTGTATCAATACCACATACCTGAGCTAAGGGATGGAGGCTTCAGTGCCTTGCGATCAACAGTGACCACCTGGAGCCCTATGTACACAACTCTGAGGCCACATGCAAGAGCGGCAGAAAAGATGCTATTAGCAATTAGTGGAGCCTCTACAAATGTAGGAGGGTGAAATGGAGTCACAAACCCCACACATTGCCCTCTCCACCTTATCTCTTAGGGAGAATTGTAGTTTTGGGGGAGGCTTTTTTGGTTAGGAAGCTTGTCACTGAGCTAACATCTGTGCCAATCTTCCTCCATTTTGTATGTGGGATGCCACCAAAGCATGGCTTGATAAGCGGTGTGTAGGTTCACACTTGGGATCTGAACCCGCAAAACCCGGACTACCAAAGTGGAGCACACGAACTTAACCACTATGCTACCGGGCCGGCCCTAGGGAGAGATTTTTAAAATGTAGTAACATTTATATGTGTAATAAAATATGCAAGGGTAAGAAAAAATATGTTAACAATGCAAGACTACACAGGTAAAAAGCCAGCCTTGCCTGTAATATCTCATGCCACATGGTCACTAGGTGACTGAATTAGCTTTGCTGAGCTGCATAAATAAAATAGTTGCACCAGAAAATTCAGGTCATTTTTTGAAATGGGCATCTCCCCCAGTGTGGGTTGTAGCTTGGGTACTCTAGAACCCCGGAGACTCTACGCTCAAGCTCCACCATCAAGCATTTAGATCATTTTAGCAAATATTCATAAATATTGGAGGAATGTTACAATAGCCGAGGATGGCCTGGCTGGCTGCTTCCTTATAGCAGATTACATATTTTCATGTGCCAGTTCTCTTCCTTCTTGTTTGAAGAAAGAAAGACCAATCTCCAAAGAGGAAGGCCACTTTTGGGTCCGCAGTTAGCAGTTGAGACCGGTAAGTCAACTCCTTCTAACTCTGACAAGGCCATAAGCCAGAAGCACAACCTCACTGTCGTGCTGAAGTTTCAAAAGCACAGCACGGTATATTTCTGTGGCATTGCTTCAAAATGTATTACCTCATCAGTTCATTTCTGAAAAAGTCAAAATAGTGGAGGCAGTCTATTTTGCCAACATTTTGAATCAAAGCTGTTTTGAGTTCTTCAGGCACCAGAAAGCAGCATTACTTAATGAGCCGCATCCTCTCCCAGCATTGGTGCAGCTTTTGGGTTCAGAACTGAACATAATGTATTCATTCACTTGTTCATTCATTCAACAAATATTCATTGAGGCAGGACTAGCTATCAGATAGTCTACTCAGCTCTGGAGACACCAAAGTGATCAAAACACAGTCCCTGGACTCAAAATCTAGGTGGAGAGGTGGATGAGTAAGCAAATAGTTGAGAGGCAGTGTGGTAAGTGCTGTGAGAGGAAAGGCTTAGGGTTCCATGACAGCATGTAGGAGGGGCACTTAGCCCAGATCTATGGGGACAGGGGTCAGGAAAGACTTTCCAGAGGAGTCAAAGCCTCTGCTGAACTCCGAAAGATGAGAAACCAAACAATATGACTTGACTCGCACCAGCATCTGTGTGCTCAGGGTGTAAATGGATAGGACACTGGCCAGCAGGGAACTCAAGGGGAGCATACTACATACGAGAAGGCTCACGGGAGGACTGGAGACAGCTGTGGTGCAGCAGGGCCTGGGCCACACCCAGCTATTTAGTGCCTATTAACATAATGGCACACATGTTTGCTCTCTCAAAAGACCTATTTCTAGAGCTGGGACATGAAGAATATAACATAAAGATGTATAACAAGACTATCACAAGTTCTAGGGAGAGTGTAGGTTTCAAAGACTCTCTCTTTACAATCAGGCATCGCTTAATGCGGGGATGTGTCCTGAGAAATGCGTCATCAGGCAATTTTGTTGTCGTGCAAACATGGGAGAGTGTACTTACACAAACCTAGATGGTATCGCCTACTTCACACCTAGGCTGTACGTTTTAGTCTGTTGCTCCTAGACTACAAAGCTGTACAGCATGTTACTGTACTGAATGCTGTAGGCAAGTGTAACACAATGGTAAGTATTTGTGTATCTAAACACAGAAAAGGTACAGTAAAAATATGGTATAAAATTGACACACCTGTACAGGGCACTTACCACGAATGGAGCCTGCAGGACTGGAAGTTGATCTGGGTGAGTCAGCGAGTGAGTGGTGAGTGACTGCTAAGGCCTAGGGCATTACTGTACACCACCGTAGAGTTTATAAACACTGTACATTTAGGCTACACTAAATTTATTTTAAAACTATTTTTCTTTCTTCCATAATAAATTGAACTTAACTTACTGTAACTTTTTTACTTTATAAACTTTTTTTTTTAACTTTTTGACTCTTTTGTAATAACACAGCTTAAAACACAAACACATTGGACAGCTGTACAAAATTTTTTTCTTTCTTTATATCCTTATTCTATAAGCCTTTTTCTATATTTAAAAAAAATTTTTTTTTTTTTTACTTTTTAAACTTTTTCATTGAAAACTAAGACGCAAACACACGTTAGCCCAGGCCACACAGGGTCAAGATCATTAATATCACTGTCTTCCACCTCCACACCTTGTCCTACTAGAAAGTCTTCCGGGGCGATAACACTCATGGAGCTGTCATCTCCTATGACAACGTGCCTTCTTCTGGAAAACTTCCTTAAGTTCTCTCCTGAGGCTCTTGTTGAGGAGGTGTCACTCTTTTCAGAAATATGACCATAGTGGCTTGCTTGGTTTGTTTCTTTTTTTCATCACAGATTTGCTTGTAAGAAAATAATGCACCCAGAACATTCCTCTCTATTAATGAAAACCTTCTGGTGTTGGAGTCTATCTTTTCAGACTTTTTGAGAAGCTTGTTGGGGTCTGCAAAACCTTCTACTAACTCCTTCACTGTGAATTTTCTTGGAGCTTCTTCTTTTTCTTCTCCTGCAGTTTCCTTTTCTCTTGCCTCTTCTTCAACTATGCATTTCTCTTCCAGTACAACAACTCCTCATTAGTCAGTTCCGCAGGAACCACCTCTAGGAGCTCCTCAGTGATATCCTCATCCACACCCAGGGTAAAGTTGTCCTCCATCTCAACCACAGCCTGTTGATTTTTGCGACCTCCTCATCCTTGACAATCCTTTGAAGTCATGGACAAACCTCTTGAGTGTCTTCTTCCAGATGCCGTTCATTCACTCCTTGGTGACATCAACCCAAACCAAAGCAAGGTTCTTGATGCAGTAATAAATGTTGTAATCTTTCCAGAATTGCATTGGTGTCTTCTCAGCATCTTCCTCACTTGCAGCAACAGCCTGGGCAAAAGTCCTCCTCAGGTAGTAGGCCTTAAAAGCTGCTATAATTCCTTGATCCATTGATTGGATCAAAGAGGCATTGTTTGGAGGGAGAAACACTGCTTTGATATTGGGATGAAGGACCATCAATAAAAGGAGGATGTCCGGGAGCATTATCAACAATAAGCAAAATCTTGAACGGTATGTTATTCTCCAAACAGTACTTTTCCACTTTGTTGGCATTCAGGAGGGCATCTTGGAAGAGGAGCTGGGTCATCCACACTTCTTATTGCTCCTGGAGCACACTGGCAGTGTGTGCTTATTGATATGCTTGAAGGCCCTGGGGTTCCCACTGTGCCAGATCACAAGGGTTTCAAGCCTGCAACATTGGCCCAAAGTAAGACTGTTATCCTGTCCTTAAAAGCCTTGAAACCTGGCATGATTTGTCCTCCTTATGGATGAAAGTCCTTTCAGGCATCTGTTTCCAGAATAAAGAGGTTTCATCCATGTTGAATATTTGCTCTGGAAAGTAACTTTCCTCCACAATAAGCTTATCTAGAGTTTCCAAAAATTCTTCAGCTGCCTTCACGTCGTCACTCACAGACTCATCATTTACTTTCACATTATGTAATGAATAACAAGTCTTGAATTGTTAAAACCACCCAAAGCTAGAAGTAAATTCAACATCACAGGCAGGTCCAGCCTTTTCTTTCAACGTCACAAACAAACTTTTTGCTTTGGCCATGATTTTCACGGTGCTGGGAGGGATACTGTCTCTGTGTCAATCCAGGTCATTAGAAGTTTCTCCATGTCTGATACAGGCCCTTCTCAAACTTTTTTAGTCTCATTGCCTTCAATGAAGCAGATCCCTTAACAGCTTCCATCACCTTGTTCTTGTTCTTCAAGATTGTAGCTATGGTAGAACAGGACATGCCTGACTGGCAAGCGATAACCATCACTGATTTTCCATCTTCATAGTCCTTAATCACTTTTAATTTTGTTTCCAGGTCAATCACTTGATGTGGCCTCTTACTGGCAACATTAGCAGTGGATTTTGTATACTTAGGGGCCATGACGAACAAAACAACACAAGATTAAATCAAGCGCAAGAGAAAATGATGCAATCAAGAGACATGGTAAACATGACACATTTGAGGCTGCTGCCAGCGTAACACGGCATAATCTTTCAGGTAAACTTTTTTTTAATAAATAGAAAGAGTACACTCTAAAATAACAATAAAAAGCATAGTATAGTAAATACATAACACTAGTAACATAGCCATTTATCATCATCATCAAGTAGATGTTCTATACATAATTGAGCTATACTTTTATATGACTGGCATCACAGTAGGTTTGTTTACACAAACATGTGAGTAATGCGTTGCACCACAACGTTATGATGGCTATGATGTTGCTAGGCAATAGGGATTTTTCAGCTCCCTTATAATCTTATGGGACCACCATCGTAACGACTGAAATGTTATGCAGCACATGATGGCATTAGTTTGCTAGGGCTGCTGTAGCAAAGTGCCACACACTTGGTGGCTTGAGAAACAGAAGTGTATTCTCTCACAGTTCCAGAGGCTAGAAATCCAAAATCAAGATGGCAGCAAGGTTGGTTCCTTCTGAGGGCCATGAGGAAGAATCTGTTCCATGCCTCTCCCCCAGCTTCTGGAGGTTTGCTAGCAATCCTTGACATTCCTTAGGGAGGATGTTCTCCTGTGTCTTCACATCATTTTCCTTCTGTGCATATCTCTTTCTCTTCACATGGTGTTTTTTTACAAGGACACCAGTTATATTGGATTTAGGGCCCAACCTACTCCAGTATGACCTGATCTTAACTAGTCACATCGACAATGATCTTTTTTCCAAATAAAGTCACAATCTGAGGTACTGGAGGTGAGAACTTCAACATATAAATTGGGGATGGGGGATGGGGAAAATTCAACCTATAGTGCCCTCCTATAAGAAAGCGTAGGAGAATTTCCTTTCTGCTTCTCTCCACAGAGCCGCAGCAGCAACAATGACAATCTAAGGACACCTACAAAGTGGAAAGGACAGGATCCAGCCCTGGGAGCCAGGACCTCAGGGTACCAGGGTAGTAGGGACAAGGAGCAACTGGAAAAAGCCCAGCCCAGCATAAGGATAAAAATCTCCCCATTTCAGCTTTGAGTCCCTAAGTAGTCATCTCCTCCACCTTGGTTTTTTACCTGTCTTAGTCACTAGATCCCAAAAGACAGAACGAGGCCCCCTGGAGGTGAGTAGGTTCTCGAGGTGCGCCTGTCCCCTGCAATGAGGTCAGGCAGCCCGTCTTAATCAGGCAAAGCAGGCTTTTCCCTGTTGTCAGGTCAGGAGGCAAAAGCTAGACGCTGGAAGCAGAACCTCCAGGCTACATGAGGATGGGAAAGGAGGACAGGGGCGGAGGGCAGGAGCGGAGGTCATCTGGTCGTGTCCTCTGAGATGCTGGAGCCCACGGCTGAATGTTATTTTAGAATTTGGTATGTCACACCAGCACAGTATCGCCTGCCTGCAGTCACCCTCCTACCAAGGGGGGAATTAGGCTAATTATGTCTCCAGGCAGGTATTCCCCTAGTTTTAGGGGAACATAGACATAAGTAGGAAAGTTGCTGTGCAATGGAAACTGGGGCAACGACAGGATGGCAAGTGAACAATGAACGAATGCCTCAAAGGCCTGTCCTACCCAGAGGCCCTCATTCCCATTTCAGAGGGAACTACTAGAAACAGGACAGAGGGGACCTCAAATGGGGTCACTTAGAAGGGTTGCATGTTCCAGGTGTCAGCTCATCTCGTGCCAGACTCCTTATCTTACAAATGAGGAAACTGAGGACTCAAGACATAAAGAGACTCGCCTAAGGCCCCCAGTGGGAGAACAGCCATAAACACTCTGTCACCAAACTTTCCGTTCAAAGCTCTTTTCATGCCACATTCTGCCTCAGAGCACTTGCCACCCTGTATCAGTTCCTTAGAGCTGCAGTAACAAAGTGACACAGACTGTGTGGCTTAAACAACAGAAACTTATTTTCTCACAATTCTGGAGGCTAGAAGTCTGAGATTCAGGTGTCAGCAGGGTTGATTTCTTCTGAGGCCTCTCTCCTTGGTTCATAGATGGCTGTCTTTTTGCTGAGTCTCCACATGGTCTTTCCTCTCTGCATGTCTGAATCCTAATCTCCTTTTCTTATAAAGACCCCCACCTTAATAATCTCATTTGAACATAATTACCTTTTTAAACGTCCTGTCTCCAAATACAGTCACGTTCTGAGGTACCAGGAGTTAGGGTCTCAACCTATGAATTTGGGGGACACAATTCAACCAAGTCCCCCAGAGCCTTTTCTCAGGAGTTCCTTCCCCATAACTTGCTTTGCCAGTGCCACCTGACCCTGGCCCTCTGAAGAAAGCCAAGTGGACAGGGGCCAGTGAGCTCCTGGGGTTCCATCTCCTGGTAGCCCCGTAGCCATAAAGTTGTTTGTGACAGCTCTTCTCAGTAGGGACAATGGGTTGGACCAATTCAAGCTCACTGGAGGCAGTTTAAACTTCAAGACCTGGAGAGAATGCTGAGGGGGATCTGAGTAAAGCAGAAGGAAAACAGCAGGCAAGGAGGAGCTGAGTCTACAGAAGGGGAGCCCTAGATGAGAACCAGAGTGCCGGCTGCTGAGGACGAGAGGAAAAACCCCGGACACCAGAGCCGGGCTGGACTCCAGATGAACTTCCAGCAGCCACACTGCTCAGCCCCGGGGAGGCCCCCTGTACAGCAATTCTGGGGTCTGGAGCTGCCAGTGTCTGATCTTCCTTATTTCCAGGAGTATCTTGATGTTAAAAACCAATCAAGAAATCAATGTAACCAATACCTGAAATAACCATGGTAAAAATACCAATCACTCTAGATTGCTTTTTTCCCCTCTGCCTAAGAAATGCATGTTCCCTGTGGTAAAGAAAAAACTCGAGCTTATGCTTTCTTTTTTCTCTGAGACTGTGAAAGTCATGAGGGGTTGAAGCAGAGCTGAAATTGTCCTGCTTCTTCCTAAAACAAGAAAAAATAGAAAGAAAGCCTAGAGAAGCAAAGTCTATGATGGTCACACAGTAGTGGACTGCATTCTTTCTATTTGTATCCTTAGTTGTGTGTAAGATAAATCTGAGTTCAAATGCAATGGAAAGAAGGAAGGACAGTAATTCATTCAACAAACCTACTATGAATGTCCTCCCCCAAACTGTACTCCTCACCTCACTTTTGAGAACATTTCAAAACAGATTTTCAAGAGTCTCACATCATTTATCTCATTGCTTCTAGTTCACCCTCTTACATGGCACTTAATCACCTATTTGCCCTTTTCATACAGTACATTTAGGTTTCTAAACAGATTCCAACCTTTGCCATTACATTCAAAGGAATGATTTTTTTATTTCTTTATCTTTTTCCTTGCCCATTTCTCTTATTCACTTGAGATATACTTCAGTTTGTCTTTATCTTTCTCAGAGCCATGATCCCGAAATACGTTATAAGATCTCAGAGGCATTCGTTGCAAGCCTCACTGGGGTAGAAATCAGGTCCCTGGTTTTCATTCTTTTTCCCCGCTGTGTCTGTGCAGTGCCCTAGCACAGGAGGCAGAAAACAAATATTTCCCAACTCTTTCCTTTATTCAGGCTATTTGTGGCGAGAGGGCCATTTCTCCCCCAGGGCAGTGGGACTGTTCACATATCACACATGGAAACACTAAGATTCTGGACCTCTCTTACCTTCTAAATGAGGATTAGTTACCTCACGTCTCTTGTAATATCTTCCCTTGTTGACCTGAAGCCACACTGAGGCTACCAATTTACTTGTCATCCCTGAGTCTTTACATCAGCTCTGGAAAAATCCAGATATGTAACGTGAACTCTTCTCTGACCCTAAACTTGCTCACTTGCCCTTGAAGGGGTTGGAAGTTAGAAAAACATCTTAACCTTGGCACTACTTCCCTCAGCAACTTAGAGATCCCTGGACCAAAGCTTCCTTTTTAGAATTAACAATTTCTTGCCAAGAGATGCCCCAAAAGGCTTCAGAGGCAAAACCACACTGACAATAGCTGATGAGGATGCTGCAAGGTTAGCTGAGCAAATACATACCATATTTCCTACGGGAGATGCCTGTGTGGATGAAAAAAAGGTGACTTTTTTCTAATCATGCCTAAGTATCCCTTTTTCGTAAAACAGTTGAGCTGTTAACTTCTATGCTAAGGCACGTATGCACTTTGGAAAGGTAATTTGAAAGCGAGTTGAGCCATGACAAATAGGGACAGCTGGCCTAATTGAATCATTTGATCTAAGACAGCTCAACTTGGTTATCCTCACTGCAGCTCGCACTGATATTAGCGAGTGAATCATTAGCCATGAAATCATGTCGACTTTCCCGGCTGCAGCGTTCTTGACATGACAGCCATCGCAGTCTGCCTTCCATTATAGCCCGAATAAGTTCTTTAGTCTGTCAGGAAAACAAGAGAGCAGCTTGAAAAACTTTTAGGCTCAGCTTCAGGAAGTCATTTGCTCCAACATACCAGGTAGAGCCTTTCAAAGACAGTACGAGTTAGCTGCAGGAGCAAGCTAGGTGCGTCCAAGCAAGAGCGCCCAGGCTGGATGCGTCGGAGCCTCTCCTCCAGCATCCACACCTGCCATTAAAATGCAAGAGCAACTTTATTTTGTAAGCACCAGTTTGTGGTCACTAGGGAAAGTGGGCTCTAAATGGAGTAATGATAAATACTTTAACTCTTGACCTGCAGACATCCCTAATGGGAGTCTTCATGTAGGGAGGACATTCCTGTCATCTTTAATTTAGTTTTTGCAAAAGGAATGGAAGGGGTGAGTTCCTCTTTTCACTGGGTTTTCAAAGGCAGGTGGTGAGGCATTTAAGAGAGCTTAAGTGGAGGGGCCGGGATGTTGAAATGTGGAACAGCCCTTGGGTCCATACGGCATGAAAGCTTTAGGAAAATATGCTACATCCTTAACTTACTCCTCACAAGTAGAATCCTTCTTTAGGTCCCCCTCTCAGCACTGCATCTGAGGGGGCACTGGCCTTGATTCCCCAGCACTCAGAGACTGGGACAAAGACCTGTGAGGACCAAGAGGAGTGAGACGGGGAAGGAGAGAAAGTCAATACAAGATACGTCAGCCTGTGCTTTGAGCAATTCTGCTTGATCCTGCTGGAGCCTTCTAAGGAGCCTGTGAAAGGCATCTCTGGACTGTCGTGAGGGGAAGAAGGCAAGAAGCACTTATTCACCTGCCCCTGCTCCCCGCCGGTCAGAGATGGCCCCACAAGGATTAACTCGTTGCACTGCCGGGTTACGCACGTGTGACTGATGAGCACTTTCCTTGGCTGGCCCATACAGAGCAGCCAAGGCAAGCCACCATCCAGTTCCTGCTCCACAAGCCTTGCCAAAGCCTGCCTAGCACTGGTCTCTGCCTAAGAGGTGGGCCAGTAAGATTTTGAAGAAAGCGTATTGATGACTTATCAGAAACAGAAGTGTAGCTTGGACGCAATTAATGGCAGGTAAAATGTGGACAAATTGATACATTCAAAGATTTCCAAAAAGGTCTGAGTAAACAACAATGACACTTGCAGAAAACTTTTATGCTGACAATGCCATCAAATTCAGAACCCAATAGTCAACACCAAGAAACAAGAACTGATCTGGCTCACTTTCACAGCCGTCTAAACAGGAGGTGAATCTGAAAAGCAATGACAGAAATTTCTTAAAATGAATGTTGAGTTGGAAAGCCCCCCAGTGCTGTAGGCGTGTTTGTGCATTTCCAGGTACAACAATCAACCTGAATCACAGAACTTCAGAGCTGGAAAGCAACTTGGAAGTCATCTCCTCTAGCCCCTCTATTATTACAGATGAGAAAATCAAGCAACTTCAGATTCCACTGCGAGGTGGTGGCAGAGTGGATTCCTGAACCCAGACTGGGCTTCGCTTGCTGGCGAACTTGAGCCATGGGACCAGTTTCACCCTCTGAAGGGAGCATGGCACACCGAGTGAGTGATCTGACCTCGAGAGCGGGTCATTTTGTAACACCCCGCTCCTCTACACAACAAGGATATTTTCTTAGTCACCATGACTTGAAACAAAGATAACAGCCAGAAAAGAATTGCAGACAATGAAAAAAGTTTAATGTACTGCATAAATACAGTTATGCCAGGAAAAACATTAAAAATTTAAAATTAAAGGGGCCGGCCCGGTGGCGCAGCGGTTAAGTTCGCACGTTCCACTTCGGCGGCCCAGGGTTTGCCAGTTCAGATCCCGGGCGTGGACATGGCACGGCTTGTCAAGCCATGCTGTGGTAGGCATCCCACATAGAAAGTAGAGGAAGGTGGGCACGGATGTTAGCTCAGGGCCAGTCTTCCTCAGCAAAAAGAGGAGGATTAGCAGCAGATGTTAGCTCAGGGCTAATCTTCCTCACACACACAAAAAAAATTTAAATTAAAATAAATATTATAGTACAGTAAAGGAAAAAAGCATAACTATTTATTCAATGGTTTTTAAATATGCCTAACAGTTTGAACTTTGATCCATTGGTTACAGTTCACTATAATAATATTTTATGTAAATCATTGTCCAGTAGCTAATTTATAAATTTTAATAAAACCAAAATATCTACAAGAGGTACAACGTAGGAATTAATAAACAGTGCCACTTATGTGACTTTTTGTTTTCTTGATTTTTAATAGTTCTAAAGCAATTAACAATTTTAAAAGAATATATTTTAATTTAAATGCATATTCAAATCCAGCAAAATATTTCATGCAGAGCTAAAATTTGTCTTTACCAACAAAAATCTTACACTTGCTGCTTACACTTGGCTTTACTGTTTTAAATTGTCATTAATGATAAAAACTCCAAGAAGTCACATAGGGTGATAGAATTAAAGAAATGCAAGTTCTCATCCTTCACCTTGACAATTACTACGCTATCGCTATTTCCTTCCAATCTATCGTTTAAAGTCAGGGATACATCCTTTCCCAGGGATTGGCACACATGCTACACCCAGAGCAAGCCAGGACAATTCTGAGCCGGAGGAACCTTCTCCTGAAATCAACACTTTGTAGAATCCACATGTTTTGAGGGCCAACTGTATAATCAGGAATTCTTTAAAGTAACTTCCGTGTAGAATACTATGTTTATTAAAGAATAAATAATGACAATATACTAGTTAAGTTATTTAAACTCAACTGTAACCCCAACAATTATTAGGACTTAGATCACAAAAGGTTTTCTCAGAGAGTATTTTGTCACTGACCTTGGTTATTATTGCTGGCGAATGGTGACGTCAAAAAGCAGACCAGCTTTCGATCCGTTTTACAACTGTTTTTGAATTCTCTGCAAGCAGACAGTTTGCCCCTGATTGCATGCCCCAGATGGCCACTCTGTATTGTGAGCCCTGTTCTTGAACACTGTTAGTGACGTGAGTGACGACACAGTGGCTCTGGTTTAAGAGCACAGGATCCAGCCTAGCCTGTGCCAAGAGCGTGTTGTCAGGAGAGACCATTTTTCCTGTCATACAGTCTCCCTTTTTTATGCTCATATTCTGACATAATTAAGAGCTTTATTTCCTGTCACCTATCTCTGAGCCTTGACTTCAGCCATTTTTTTCCATCAAAAAATTTCTTTCCAGGGGCCCACCTGGTGGCATAGTGGTTAACTTCACATAACCTGCTTTGGCAGCCTGGGGTTCGCAGGTTCGGATCCCGGGCATGGACCTAGCACCGCTCGTCAAGCCATGCTGTGGTGGCATCCCACATAAAATGGAAGAAGATTGGCACAGATGTTCACTCAGGGCCCATCTTGCCCCCCCCAAAAAAAAAAAAATTCTTCCAGAGCCAACCCCAGTGGCCTAGTGATTAAGTTCAGCGATATGATCACGGAAGTAAGAACAATCCATTTTAATCTGATATTTTCATAGAAAGCCTGTGGCTCCTCTTTGCGGGCCCAGAGTGGTGGGTCTGTAGAGAGAGGAAGGATAGAGTTGACAGATTTTCCCCATTCTGTCAGTACTTAGAGAAGCATTAGGTTCAGGTGAGAGTTTTCCAGAATGACTCATCTGGTAATAGGCACACAACAAACAGGCAAATAGCACCAGGCCTTGCCTCAGAATGCCTCGATATCTCTCTGGGTGTGTAGCGTACACGAAGGCTTTGCTTCTCCGTGTGACTCCTTGCCCTTTCTTTCTCCCGTGCCCGCGTGCTTTAGCTCTGTTGATCCCAAGCACAGTCGGTACTTCAGTCTTGGGCTACAAAATCATCCACCTCATTGTCATACAATTATGAACGGATGCCAAGGTTGATCCCACTTTTACTTCTCAGTTGTAATTAGTACAGATCCTCATCAAGGCCTTTCAGAGAACTCCAAATTTAATATATTGTCTGGTGGTTGTAGGTCATATGCCTTTCTCCTTGACCTTAAAACATTTCCAATCTTCCTCCTCTGGCTTGGGAGTCTGATGAGTTTTAAGCGGTCTTAGAACATCCCACATCTCCTTCCACCTCTGTTCCTAATACTCTCACTCCTTCCGTTTAAGCCAGCCCGCAGCATTCTCAACACTGCCTTATTTCGCATGTCCAATGCACTCCTGTAATTCGCTGTTTCAGCCTATACTGTTAGTCTTATCTTATTTATTATTTCAACTGGGTTGTCAACCCTTGATGGTAGGATCCATGCCTTGTTCTTCTCTGCATGTTTTATAAGATTTAGCACAGATCTAACACGTGGTAGGTGTTCAAAAGCATGAATTTCATTAAATTGAACTTGGAAGCCTATCTTCCATCTTTTCCGGGCCTGGACTCCCCTGAATCACAACATTCTGAAGGCAGCGAAGCTCACAAAGAGACATGCATTTTCTGTCTGGCTTATTCAGATGCACAAGCATAGCATCCTGTTCATCCCTAAAGAAGAGAGTATGTTTATGGAGGCGGTGTAATTCTCCCAGGAATGGGCAAAAATTGTGCTAAAGATGTGGTGGTAGGAGAGAAAAAACACAGCATTTTCTCTGCCATGAGGAAACCAGGCTTAAGGAAGGAAACCCACTTTAATGCCAACCTTAAAATGCTACGGCAGAGACCCAGCTCTACACGAAGTGAGACACAAAGCTATAGCTGTTGCAACGAAATTGGGAAAATCCTACCATCAGGCTGACTTCAGATACGAAAGAGGACTACTATGCTTACCCCACCTTTTCTGGACTCTCTGACTGGCTTCCTCTTGCACTGTAACAAGTCTGTCTGAAAAAGGAAACTTTTGAATCAAGATGCTGTAGACTGAATACTTGTGTTCCCCCAAGTTCGTATGTTGAATCCTAATGCCCAGTGTAACGGTCTTAGGAGGTGGAGCTTTTGGGAGGTGCTCAGGTCGCCAGGATGGAGACCACATGAATGGGATTCATGCCTTATAAAAGAGGCTCCAGAGGGATCCCTTGCCCCTTCAACCACATAAGCCAGAAGGTGCTGTCTGTGATCCAGAAATCACTAGACACCAAATCTGCCAGCACCTTGATCTTGAACTTCTCCAGAACTGTGAGCAATAAATTTTTACTGTTTAAAAGCCACCCAGCCTGTGGTATTTGTAAGGCAACCCAAACAGAATAAGACACAAGAAGAGCAATAAGGCCTCCATGGAAACCCCTTGAGAGGCCATGTCACTAACCAAAAGTTAGGAATATTGGAATCCTTGGCAATGGGATCAGTTGTTTTCAAATTTGTGATTTTGGTTCCATTTTTCACAATATGAATACCCCTCTGATTTTTCAGGGTTAATTGAACAATTTGGAAGAGAATATGCCCACCTTTTCAAAGATGTCCAATGTTTTCCCCAAATATTTCCATTCTTTATTCTTTCCTGATTTGCACATCATTTTCTCCTGAACAGACAGCATGCTGTGTGCCAGCTGGACCTGGACTACAGCAGGTTTGTTTCCAAAGTAGGTTCATGTCCAGAGCACTGATAAAAGCCCAAAGAAAATTAACCAGAAGAAGGTTTTCTAGGAATATTTGAAGTAAAACAATCAAAATCTAAATTGCCATTGTTATTCAGTGGGAGGCAGAAAAAATTTTAAAGTGTCAAGTGCAGATCCCCCACATCTGCCTTTTTTTTCCCCAACCCAGTATTCCCATGCCTCCATGTCCTTACTCATGACCACCTACAAGAAAGAGAGGGAGGCAGGAAGGGA
Source organism: Equus caballus (assembly GCF_041296265.1). NCBI lineage: Eukaryota > Metazoa > Chordata > Mammalia > Perissodactyla > Equidae > Equus > Equus caballus. The sequence continues at coordinate 19,764,263 of NC_091692.1, read as the reverse complement.
GGGAGGGAGGAAGGGAGAAAGGGAGGAAGGGAGGAAGGGAGGGAGGAAGGAAAGAAGGAGAAAGAAAGGAATTAATTTGTAACCAAGTAGTTCTAGTCGAATCCCCCAGTCGTCACAGCATGCTATAGACATCACTAACCGCATTGTGATTAATAACGTAAGAGTCTATCCTCAATCAACAACACAAAATACCCTGAGAATTGTCAAGGAATCACTTTTAAGTTATTTGCTACTCAGCTCCTATCAAAAGCCCTGCTGTTAAAAGTTAGATAAACAAGCAAACAAAAAAAATCATCTGAAGGTCGCACCGCGGATCTCCTCTTCTTGTTCTAGCCTTCAACCTCTGTGAACTACATCCTTTAAGTGCCTCACAGACTTGCTCTCCCAGAGCTGCGGTTTCACAATAAGAGAAGTCCATCCCTGCCTTTGTTATTAAAATCACGTTAAGGTGAAAGGCATTGTCCACTGTCACACGTGGAGCCTCTGCCCATAGCTTACTGTAAGTGATTTGCTTTGGAATTCGAGGGGGAAGAAAAGCTTTGTTTCATCTGGGGAAGTGGACTGGCGACTGTAATGAGAAGTCTGACTCCTGTTTGATCTTTAATGGCTGACAGCTTTTAAGCCTCTCCCATCCATCTTCCCCTTGTGCCCACATCTGGACAAGCTGATAACAAAGCCTCTTCTTTAGCGGTTCTGGGAGATTCAAACCACACAAGCCCTCAGGAACCTTCACCCTGGCCCCCACCCCCAACCACAATAAGAGCCCAGGAGGAGCTCCTTTCCTTGCTCTCTCAAGCCATTTCAGCCCGCTTGCCAGGCCGGCAGGCTCTCCCCAAAGACCTCAACTGTGTAGTAACAAATCTTTTCATACCCTCTTAACGCGCATGTGGTATCATCAGTCTCACAAATTCCAGGTGCGGGGTCCCTCCTGCTTGGCAGGAGAACCATAACAGCTACTTTCTTTCTGAAGTGAGAACTAAGTAATGTACATCTCCCTTTTAATCTTGGCCAATGTAAACATCAAGTAATTACGGCAGGCCAATGTGGTCTGTGTATTTGCGGACACCTCCAAGTCAGGCAGAGGGGCACTTCATGGTTATGGAAATTAACTCCCAGACCCAGTTGGAGTCCCCTTCTTTGCACTCTCCTAGCGCCCTGCACTCCCTTATTAAAGGAGTGTTTACCAGGCTGATTCTCTGCTGGACTGTAAGCTCTGTGAGGACAGGTATCTGCCCATCGGGTTCATCACAGCTTTCCAAGCGCCTGGCACAGGGTGGGCACTGAGCAAATGTTTGATCAATGAATGAATGAAAGAATGAAATTTAGGTAGAGAAGTAATTTGCATAAAAGCAGGGCAAAGATTAATAAGTGTCCCAGAAAAAAAAAGAGGCTTGTTTTGTACAGAAAATGAGAAATACCCAATAGAAATGTATTTCTATCTAGAATAGAAACCTATTCTAACACAGTGAAGCTGCCAGTGTGGCATCTAATTGCCCAGGCCCTGCACCACCACAGCCACCTGCATTGAAATACCGGTGCAAATCACAATTTACTTCCCCAAAGTTAAACTTCATTAAATATTAGTTTAATTTAATGTTTCCCAGATTAATTTAAGAATAATTTATATCCAGGCATTTGCACAGCCCAAGCAGTCTCTCTCCTTTCTGTCATTTCCATCATCTCACAGACAGCAGAAAAAGAGAAAATGTATGGTTAAGAAGCACTATGATAGAGTAAGTAGGGGGAGATTTAATTAAACTATTACATATCTTTTCCTCGAATGTGAAAAAAAAAGCCATAAATTTGCCAGTGGGAAGGGTGGTATGCATATGAGGAAGGCTGATAAACAAAAATCTTGCAGATGTGAAAAGTAGTGTTTACGAGATGACTTGAACTGAAAATCTGACACTGTCCTTAACCCTACATTTTCTTCCTAAGTCTAATAATGTGTATTTATGCCAAAAGAATCTTTTATCCCTTGTTACTAGAATTTGTTTTCAAAGAGAATGAAAAAAAAAATGATTGCTCATTGATATTCAAAGTCTCTTTTTGTGCATGACTGTTCTTGTCCAGAATCATAGGATCTTAGAGTGCAAAAGAACACTGGGGAGCATCTGGTCCATGGAATTCACACGGTATTAACACGGTACCCTTCGCTCAAATGACATCTTATATGGAAATCGTCACTTAAAGCAGATCAAAGCACAACTGCTCTGGTGAAATTGTGGTGGGGAACCTGAGTCCCCCTGATTCTCAGGAGTGGCCCACCGTACTTCATCTGCAGTCCCAGAGCTCTGCAAACAGTCTGAAATCCAGTAATTTAATCCAACCCCCCATTTTACAGATGAAAAGCACTGAGGCAGGCAGAGCCAAGAGACTAGCCAAATTGCACTGATAAAGTGCAACACCTGCGAGTTAGACACCCCCCCCTTCCCCGCTCCTGACTCGCTGCCCTTCAGACCCCTCTCACAGCCCTCTAAGTAACCTGACCACGAGGACCTGCCAGGCCCAAGAGGGTCTAACCAGGGGCAAGCGGCCACAAAGCATGACCTTGTAAGCAAAACGGCTGAGCCCCTGTGTAATGAGACTGTCTGCTGGTGACTCATTTAATTACTAATATTTGCAAATAGTTTTTTTAAAAATCAAATCTTACAGGACTCTCAAAAAAAGTAAAAGTCTCCCTTCCTCCCATGGTACGAGTTCCACACCTCAGAGATAGTCACTTTCATCTTCACTGAAAAGATGTAGAATCTATTTCTAAATTTATCAATATTAGATTGAAAGATGAGGAATTGATACTTACATTTTATTCCACTTCTCCTTCCCTTATAGCATTGGTTTTACATTGTCAAGGTTTTCAACATTCCTCTCTGTAATTATAATTACGTCTTCTGTGCTTTGTTGACTCTCATGCACGTTCATGAATCTGAGGGGTTATTGTGTTCTGTTTTTTGGTTGGTTGCCTTTGTTTTTTTCCCTTCTTCTCTGGAAGCATTCCAGATGTTCTCTGTACCCTTTGTGTTCTTAAATTTCACAGGTTATGTTTAGTGGTAGGATATTTATCTGTGTATATATGTATTGAGGGGGAGCAGAATACACCACCCCAAAATATGCCACTTTGGCATGTGGATTATTTTAAGCTGAAGGCAATCAAGGCTTAACAGACTCAGGAAGAGTCTTGTTTTTCTTCTCCCTTAACTGCCTAAAAGAATTAGATAGGGAGCCTGTATCAGGAAGACAGCTATTACCGGAGATAACTTTCTATATCAGAAAGACTTGTCTGTGTGGCATGGCAAATATTTGTTTACCAAACACTTGCTCTTCCCATCTCCCTGTGAATTGTCTGTCTTCCTTTTGAAGTCCCAGACCCCTACACACTCGTCCTTAGCTCAGGAGGGCATATAAGTTTCAATTGCTTGACTGTCTCATATCTTTGCAGTTCCTGTACCTACAAAATTAAATTTGTTTTTTCTCCTATTAATCTGGCTTATGTCAATGTAATTGTTAGACTAGCCAAAGAACCTAGGAGGGAAGAAGCGAAAAGTTTTCCTGCCCTCCAGTTTGTATGTATGTATGCACGTATATTCATTTATCCTGCTTAGAACTCAATGTCACTTTTAATCAGTAGACATGTTTTTCTTTAGTTTGGTAAAATTGTCTTCTGTTAAGATTTCTGTTATTAGTATCATTATTATCCCCTCCCTGCCACTATGTCTGATTTTGCTTTTGGAACTTCAATTAGTGGAAGGGATGCTGGACTTCCTAGGTCTGTCCTTTATGTCTCCTTCCATTTGTCTTACATTTTTCATAACATTGTCCTTTTTGCTCTACATCCTGGGCAATTTCCTTGATCTTGTCCTGCACATTATCAGCTGAGTCTTTACCCTGACCTTTCTAATATTGAATCATTCATTGAATTTGTTATTTCCTCAATCAGTCTTTCTTTTTCTCTAAATTTCTCTTTATTATAACAGATTTTTCTCCTTTATTGTATGAGCATCTTCTCAAATCTCTAAGAATCCTCAATTTTTTCTCTACCTTGAATTATATCTTTTCCCTAGTATGATATGTGATTTGTAATATGAAATAATAATTTTTAATATGAAATACATTTCATCTCCAACACTGATTCTGCCACAGAGTTCCTAAAATCTTTGGAATGTCCTAGATGATAAGGACAATAATAATATCTTTTACTATTCATAACAAGCCACTTTCAACCACACCTGAGTTTCTATTAATGAGGTGGCTTTTGGAAAGCCCCTAAAGGTGGGCGCTGGTTGCCAGGGGAACCAAAAAATTAGAGGCTTGGAACTCTCAGCCCCCCAGCCTCCTTCTACCCCCCACCTCTGGGGAGGGAAGAAAGGCCAGAGGTTGAATCAGTCACCAATGGGCAATGGGTTAATCAATCACGGCTATGGATTAAAGCCTCCATAAAAACTCAAAGAGCTTCCAGGTTAGTGAACAAGAAAGAATCCATGTGCCAGGAGGATGGTGCACCCCAAACTCCACAGGGACAGGAGCTCCTTTGCTTGAGACCCTGCCAGACGTTGCCCTATGAATCTCTTCATTCAGTTGTTCATTAGTATCCTCTAATATTCTTTGTAATAAACTAGTAATCTAGTAAGTAAACTGTTTTCCTGAGTTCTGTGAGCCACTCTAGCAAACTGATCAAACCCAAGGAGGAGGTGGTAGGAACCTCCAATTTATAACAAGTTGATCAGAAGCACAGGTATCAACTTGGACTCAGCAATTGGCATCTAAAGCGGGGAGCGGTGGGGAAGGTAGCAGTCTTGTGGGACTGAACCCTCACCCTGTGGAATCTGATGCTGTCTTCATAGATAGTGTCAGAATTGAGTTAAATTGTAGGACATCCATCTGGCATTGCAGAATTGCTTGCTGTGTGAAAACCCACACATCTGGTGTCAGAAACGTTATGGAGAGTTCTGAGTGTGAGTGTCATAGTTGAGGAGAGAGAAGAAATGCAGGCGTGTTTTCCTTTACCCCTGGGCCACAGTTTTCTATTTGCTTATCATGACCCTGTTTAACAACACTGATTTTAGTTAAAAGCATGGTGACGCTCAGTTGTCAATGCATACTTATGGATCACGGTCTAGACGGACTGGGTCAGGCAGGACTCAGGAAACATCTAGGTCAGTTTTCCGAGCAGGCTGCTTCTCTGAATGGGAGGGTGAGCTGCAGGCACTGTAAGTGGGTGACTGTGTCCCAGGAAGCGTTCCCTGAGGGGTGCCGCACAGGCAGCCAAATAAGGAAGACTTTACTTAAGGCTAGAGAAGCTTAGCATAGTTCACTTTCAGGTGGAGCTCACCGTTCTTTTAAATTTTTCTAGTGTCTGGCGTGGCTGTCCTGGATTTGCCTCAGATTTGCTCTAGTTCCTTCTCAAGCCCCGTTACCCACTCCTAGATCCTTCTCAAGGAGATCACCCAGTGTATTTATGGTATGTTAGTCTGGTGTTAAGCCACTATCGCATGTGTTCGGTAAGTGTCACATATTTAGAAGAGTAGCCCTGTAGGCTCAGCTTGTAAGATGCAAGTCTTTCACAAGTACTTTGGAGACTGCCCCATGCTTCCTGTCCCATTCCCCATCTACTTCTGAGCTTCACTCTTCCTGGAATATTCTTGTCAACTACACCTCTAACCTCCAATAAACAGATTTTCTCTGTTATTAGCGCTCAATCCCAACTCATCCATTTTTCCTCTCCAGTATTTCCTCAAATGTTCTGGTCTGCTTTCAGTTCGCTTTCCTTGGTTTCCAATACTGTTATGACTTTATTTTTAGTCATTATTTTTAGACATCTTTTCAGTCTCTTAGGAAAACATGGGAAATGATGTCTATCAAACAGCTGTCCATCTTGAACCATGTTCCAGTATTTTGAAATCCTCATTTGGAACACTAAAAGCTTCAACAGTTGAATGTAAAAATAACAAATGTGTCCGCATACATGAAGTCTTGTGCCTAATGACCTGCCAGCTCTGAGGACAGTGAGGAAGACCACTTACAAACTATCATCAAGCAAGGCAGCCCTGCTCACCCAGCCATACAGGCTACTATCTCACCTAACATGCCCCTACTTCATTTATATGAGAAAATCTGGCAAAAAGAGGAGAAAGACCTAGACCCTACAGTCCTGACCAAGGCTCACAAAGATCAATAAACAATCACAGGGGAAGCAGAGATTCAGAGAAAGTCAGTGGTCTTCTAGATCAACATCTTGTGTTGGCCTATGGGCCACAGCAAACCCTGAAAGTTGAGGCTGTTTCCTCAAGGCTACACAGTAGTTAGCAACTCAGGACTTGGATCCTGATATTTTTATATCTAGATTATGGCTTTCTGCACTTCTGGCTGTTTCTTTCTTTTTTTATTTCTTTTTTTTATTGGCCATTAGAGCAGAATATTTACCCTCACTGGTAAGTTCCTGCCCTATCGACCCCTTTTGCCACATAACTCCTCTCCATATAACACTCAACAGTAGAGATGACCGTGATCGTGGTGTCTAAGATGTCAGTCTTACTTTTTGTAATCAGAGGCACCAATATTACCCACTGACTACAGTTCATGGGAATTCTGTGAATATTAAGCACCTGAGAAATAGAAAGCACTATACCAAATGTTGCAAGAAATACTAGGATGGGTAGAAACTATTAAGAGAATAGAGAGAGAAATGAAGAAAAATGGCCCATTATAGGCAGCTATTCAATTCATTTAGAGGACTGGTGGAGAGAGAGAAGTGAGGCAGACCTTACAAGCGTCCGATGGTATCTGGCTCTTCACTCTCTCCAGGCTCTTCTCAGCCCCCTTGCAGTTAGGTGAGTCCAAATGACTTGTTCTGGCCAATGGAAAATACAAATAGCATGTGTCACTTCTAGGCCAAGCAGAAGAAAAGCACACAAACAACACTCCAGCTTCCTTTTCCTGCTGTGGCAACTAGAGGGACCATGCGTTCCAATAGTGCAGCTACAAGCTGGGGGAGCCTCTCTAAGCCTGGGGCCTCCAGTGCCTGTGTGGAGCAGAGTCTCCTGCTACATGTGGGACATGTAGCGAGAACCAGAAGTAAAGTTTGGGCTGTTAAGCTGTTGTGATTTTATCTAGTCTATCCTGAGTAACTAGAGGAGCCAGTTGAAGAAACTGAGAAGGAGCAGTGAGAGAAATGAGAAGACAGCATGGAAAAGAGTATCATGTGATCACGGAAATTCAAGAAGCAGTGGGGGATTTGTTGCTCATGGAACAAGAAAAATTCACTAGGATTTTGATCCTTATTGATAATCATTCCATCAACCCATTGTTCTTGAGTACAGCTTCACTATGCTTCCATAACTTCCTTGGATTGAAAAAGCACATATGAAAATAACTCGTTGCAAAAGTATAAACCTGAAACGTGAAAAGCAAATGCATATTACAATCAGAGAAAAATATTTACATGATGTAAAACATTAAATAAATAAACCATTAGAATAGTCCTATTGAATTGAACAAACGGAATCCAATAGAACAGCTGTTAGTGCTATCTTCCTCCATAAAGAGAAAGCTTGATGACTCATTCAGAGCTTCATAAACTGTAGACTTTTTCCCTGCTTGGTATAAATACGGTTTTTCCATCCAGACTGTTATTTGGTGTACATGCTAGACTTCACATGCGTGTCATTAACAACGTATGATCCTATCTGTCCTTTCTGTCTCCTGAATCTGAAAACTCTCTGTCCACCCAAGCACCATGCACCTCATCCAAGCAAATCCATTAAAATAAGCCTGAAAAAAATACACACATATTAGTGGCAATCTAATTCTTCCCATTTATTTCTTCATAGGCCCAGTCCCAGGACAACATGCTTTTTAAAATATATATTTATTATGCATGATAGAGAATCATAAGAAAGTTATTCTTAAGAAATAAGACATTACCAAAACAATTCAAAGCTGTTGTATATTCTCTTAAATTGCATCCTTCTCCTCCTTTCCTTTGCTTGAGATAATTGTTCCTTTATATTGGTGTTATCTGCCTAACCCCATTGTCTTGGTGATGATTTAGAACACCTTCTGGCCTTGTTCTTCAGCGCTCTAAACATTTCACTGGACTGTTCAAGAGAGCGGCCCTGGTTCAGACTTCCCAAGGAGTCTTAAGTGAGAGAGCCCTTGTACTATTCCCAGACCCATGATACTTCCACCACCCAGGCAAGCACCCTGTGAAGAGGAAGCGCGGGATTTGTCCATTGTCCTTCTGTTTACAACATAGGGAATATTGTAAAGGGTAGAAATCAGTAATATTTCTGAGCGTCTTATGTCTGAAATTGGGCAGGAAGAAAAGAGAAAAGAAAAACATTTGTGGCAGGTTTACCATACCCTCTTCAATAAAAGGACTAATAATTCTCAGTTGCCAAGGGATATATTATTCAACTTAGAGCCTGTAGATGGGCACTGTGAGGATTTTCAGTGTTTTCCGGAGTTTAGGTTTGGGAAATCCAATTCACTGCCACAAAACCATGAGCAACCTTTAATTCTCACTAGTTTTCTGCAGAAATGAATTTTCACCAATGAACAGAGAAGCTGAAGACAAGAATAGTAAATGGCAGGTGAGACGTTAAAGGCCTCAAGACACAGCTTCTACATATAGATCTTTAAAATTTTGAGTTCAAGTCCTACACTTTAACCATGTAGAGCCAAGGCAAGAACAGGATTCTTCGAGAAGGCATTGACCAGATCAATGCAAACAGAATCATGTCACCCCCAACTTCCCATGTTTTCTTGGGAATATGTAATAATCTAGTTAAAATCAATGAAATCAATAGAATTTCTTATATTTTGATAATTGATACAACCATATTGGGGAAAAATTGGCATCACCTAGTAAATTTGAACTTGCACATACAACCCAGTAACTCCACATCTAGGTATATGGTACCCTTGTGTATACCCTAAATCTATACCCATAACTTTTTGACGGCTAAGAGATGTGTACTACAAGAATGTTCATGGCAACATTGCTTGCAAGAGCAAAAACTGAAACTACTGAAGTCCAAAAACAGAAAATTGGATAATTTTGGAATATTTTTACCTAGATTACAATATACATAAAAATGAATAAATTGTAGTTACGCATGTCAACAGGGATGAATCTCATAAACTTACCTAAAAGGGGGCAGGTAACAAAATAATACATAGATCGCAATCCTACTTTGCCAAATCCAGGCAAAATCAAGCAATGCATTGTTTAAGGTTACATGCAATCATATGGAGCAAAACCATAAAGAAAGGCAAGAGAATGATTCACGCAAAATTCATTATAACAGCTACTCACAGAATAAGAAAAGAGAAGGATGTGATTTTGGAGGGGCATATGGTAGGCCTCAAAGGAACTGGCAATTTTCTACTTCTTAAGTTGGGTAGCAGGCAAATGGGTTATTAATCCTTAACAAACATATGTTACACGCTCTCTTTTGTATATGAAATAAATTTCATGTAAAAATTTTAAATTTAGTGTACATAAGAATTCCTTCTTAAAACATGCATTCACAGCCCAGCTCTCAGGGAATCTGTTTCAATAGGTTTTCGGAGCCAGGGGATACCTCAGGTTCAGCTTTTTAAAATGAACTTCTCAGGTGCACCTGCAGGTGGTCCACACAGGGCCATTGGCCACCCTATGAGAAATACTAGAGTTTTCCTCCGGAGTTATAACGTTTTATACCAAAGGTTTATAGACTTTCTTTTACAAATGAAATCTTACATTAAAAAAAATCCAGTTTGGGGGCTGACCCAGCATTAGAGTTCTCATATTCTGCTTTGGCAGCCCAGGGTTCGCTGGTTTGGATCCCACGTGTTCATGTATGCACCGCTTGGCAAGCCATGCTGTGGCAGGTGTCCCACGTATAAAGTAGAGGAAGATAGGCATGGATGTTAGCTCAGGGCCAGTCTTCCTCAGCAAAAAGAGGAGGATTGGCAGCAGATGTTAGCTCAGGGCTAATCTTCCTCAAAAAAAAAAAATCCAGTTTGTAAAAAGGATCAAAACAGAGGAGTTCTGGTTATAGTTGGGGAAGAGCCCCCAAGACTAGTTTATTGGGGCCTTCCACTCCCCACTATAACTGCAGCCTTGGAAACAGCAATAGAAGTCCATAACTTCATGACCAACAACAAAGAAAACCCTAGTGTCAATCCCTTGCATTATATTTAAAAATAAAAAGAAGTAATTATGCAAGCTTGACTATAAGGCAAAGGCAACATGGAAAATAAACCTTGGGTATATTTTAGCTAGAATTTGTAAAATGTGTATGCTAGTGTGACTCGATTATGCACATAGAATTTGCGTATGTGAAAGTACAATGTCTGGCACACAGTAGGTATGCAATATAGTTTAAGTGAATCAGTACCTGATTCATTCAGAACCTTGGATAAAATAGGATTTAAGGCAAGAAACTTTTGTGATTCTAAGTTTTGGGTGCAATTTACAACATAGTAATAGTCACAATGTCTTCCACTGGAATGCTTCCAGGCAACAAAAGCAATGGATTTGTTCAGCTGCCCACAGCAAACCACCGTACCTGAACACCTGCTGAAAGAAAGAATTTTCTGGTTACAAATCTAGTTTGAACATGCTGTCTAGAGCAGATCTACTCTGCATGAAACATGTAGCCAAAGTGAGAAAGGAATGGAATGGAATATTCAAATAGGAGAAAATAGGTGGGTGGCTACATATTGGTATAAATGGAACATCATGTAGAGAAATGTGTTCTTTCTTTCTGAATTTACATTTTATACACAAATCGTGTAATTAATACTCGGCCATAAGCAAAACTTCATGAAATGGCTTTGGGGGCAATTTGCTAAATCGTTGCCATATACAGAGCCCCTCCCCACCAAATATTGGTCAAGACTTATACTGTCTGTAATGGCAAAAAGAACACAGAAGTTAGTATTCTGGGTGAAAACCCTTCTCCTCATAAGCCCATTGGTTTCTGTTGATTCTCTTGGCCTTTATTCAAGAGAAGCTGGCATGGGCTGTTACCTAGCAACAGCATACAGTGCACTTTTCTATCAGCCCATGGAAATGCTGTCTCTGGACCTCATACCATTCAGCACCATGGTTTCGTAAACGATGACGAGCTCTTAGGAAATTTTCTTTCCTCCCTTCAAATGAGTGTCTGAAGCTATTTTAATACTCACTCTTTCATCATAAACATTGCACTTGGCTTAACAAAGACCAGGAAATAAGAAGGGATGTCCGTTGGCAACCCCTAACTTCTCTGACCACTGACAGAGGAACCAATAGGATCATACATCTTATTGAGAATTACAGTGTAGTTTCTTTAAGTGAACTGAGACTGTTTAATGCCATTCATACCAATATTTAATTAATGCCTCCCACATGCCAGACATAGTACTAAGAGTTTAGGATATCATATCTCAACAGCACAGACATTGTTCCTATCCTCATGGAATTTACTTGTCTATTCTTGAACCTCCCCAAAACCTAAATGTTCACCTGTAAAAACATATTCCAAAGCCTGGTGTATTCCAGCTAAAAGGGAGTTTCTATGTTTTCCAAAAAACAAATATTTTCAAGCCTAATTCAAATGACTAGAACCCTAGGTGGTCAAGGCCAGGTGAATCCAAGGTAGGAACTCCAGAAAATCAAGTCAGATGACCACGAACCCTATTTGTTTGAGGTACCACGCCCCACAGAAATGGTAACAGGATTTTTGAGACTCACAGTCATGTCACATGATTGAGACTCTTGAATCAAAAACAAGGGATGAAGACTCTCAAAGAAGTTGTCTCTGAAAGGCCAGAAACTAACTTACCAGCAGGTAGGAGAGAGTTAGAGGACCCGGGCCCATCCTGTGTCCCAGCCTACAGATTCAAGGACACCCAGAGAACGTAATGGGAGCTTCATTCAAACAACCTCTAACCCATCCAGTGAGAAATACATTCTAAAATCCTCAACAGAGGTAGGACCAAGAGAGCACAACTCTGAGAACCTAAAAGACTGGATACTTAAGTCTTCTTTACAGAGCCATGTCACTTAGGAAGACAATTTCTCCAATTTGAGGAGGAACAAAACAAAGCTACCAGCAAATTTTGGGGAGTAGAAAATAATAACAACATTAAAGAACAATAATTATTAAACAAGAGCCTGAGTTACTAAGACCTGTAGGAAAGAGACAGGGGACACTGGTGTAGCTAAAAGAGTATGAGGACCAAATACCTAGTAATTGTTCCAGAATTTTATATAACCCGATTTTCATTGGAAATACATAAATAGATCTTGAGGAACTAGGAGGATCTTCAAGTTAATCTAAATTTGAACCAGTCATCATTCAAATTTGGCATAATGTAAACCTAAATCCAAAGAGCCACCTGCTCAGAAAAGACTGGAAGGCATCTTAGGGCCCTCTGACTTTGTCAGACCAAAAGTGGATCAGATGCCGGGTTTTTTGTTTTGTTTTGTTCTTTTGTTTTTGGTGAGGAAGATTGGCCCTGAGCTAACATCTGTGCCAATCCTCCTCTATTTTGTATGTGGGATGCTGCCACAGCATGGCCTGATGAGCAGCGTGTAGGTTCATCCACAGAATTCAAATCTGCAAACCCTGGGCTGCTAAAGTGGAGCATGAAAACTTAACCACTATGCCACCAGACCAGCCTCAAGAAACTTTTTTTAAAGTTTCAGGAAAGAAGAGAAGAGACAGAGGGAATTTCACCAGAAAATGGTATCATGAAGAGATTTTCTGTAAACATTGTAGCCTGATTTTCACCTTATTCAATCACAGCTAGACACTTTCTCTCAAAATATTTTAATTAAAAAAAAGAGACAATACAAAGTTCTCTGAAACTTTTCCCTTCTTCAAAAACAAAACATAGTAACAATGAAGAAGTAATCCTATCATTATATGATGAGAAATTTCTTAAAGGGAGAGATTGAAAGACAGAGAAAGAGAACCCAAGTCAATTAAGCTCCATGTTCTTTGTTGACAGAAATTACTATTGTGACATCTGTACATGTATGTAAATACACTGATTTTAAATAGCAAAAACAACATATAACAAAGGCTGCATGTGCTCATTTTTTTTTAAATGGTTCTGACTGCCTGTGTAAACCCACACATACTTGGGTCATCCAAGCCTAAGTTACTGGCTAACATCACAAAAATTTCAGAATCCCCACCCCCAACACATCTCAAACCTCCTGTCTTTTTCAAATTGCAAGACGTGTCAGTGGAGGTTTCCTCCTTTTCAGGGCCCCTGTGCAAATTTATCTCCCGCATCCACCTACTGATAGAGCAGTCGTCTGTATGCTGCGGTGCCCGAAACCACACAGCCTCTGCCAGGTGGGCCGCAAATTGTCCTTCTGACTGAGAGTAAGAAGTCTCTTCCCAGGGAAAGGGACAGCTGAGTCCTGCTCCTAAAGCCACATTGGCTCTGAACAGTCCTTCCAGGCTGAGCCCGCGATGCAGCTGAGCCCTCAGGTGCTCTTCATTCGCTAAGGAACGACGTGGATTCTACCTAGATTCTCTGACATAATCATAATGGCTACTCTTAAAAAACTTTTTCCCATTGATGAGGCATTTTCTCCCCCGAGAGCACAGCCTCTAGTAAGACTCTGCCCTGATGCTGGGGCTGAGAAGAGGCTGTGACTCAGGACTCACCGCCAGAGAGAGGAACAAGTGAAAGGAAATCCCACTCCTTCCAGCCCAGGAGGGTAGGGGAAGGAGAGAGAATGAGGAGAGGGGCCTAGAGGAGGGGCGAATCAAGAGTGTTCTGACTCACCCCCACACCGAGGCGAAAACTGAAAGCAGAGAGGATTTCCCCATTTTCTGTTTAGGATTTTGAGAGGAGATTGCCCCACAGGGTAAGAAAATTGGTTTGTCTCCCATAGTTGCCCTCAGCTCCTGTGTGCCCTTTGGAGGCTGCCAGAAGTTAGCAGATGGCACTGCCTGATGAGCTTTCAGGGGAGGAGTGATGGGAAAGAAGAGCAGGTCAAGGACTGAAAGGGAGACACAGGCAAACCTCAGAGGAAAAGGGAGTGGGGCAGTGGGCCTGAGTCAGCAGGTCCCAGGCCCTGACCACCAGAGAAGAGACTATGAGTTCAGCAGCCAGTGCCAGAAGGTTCCACTGCTACAGAGGGGCGCAGAGGCACACTCGTGCAGGCACACACATGTTACAGGTACACATGCGTCTTCTGATGTGATCCCGCCTAACTTTATAGCCTGTTCCCTGTCCCTACTTGCAACCAAAGGATCATGGTACCCTATGCTCCACAACACTTACAGATCCCCAACGGTGACATTCTGGTTTGTACCCTCATGCCTTTGCACTGCAGTTGTGTCTTGAGGGTCGTTTATCCTCTTATCCGAATGATAAACTCTGTTCTGTAAGACCTAACCCCAGCCTCTCCATCTATAAAGACTCCCCAGTCCCTCAGGCCAAGCGGATCACTCACTTCTCTGTTTTCACTGCATCTTGTAGATCTCTACGGTAGGACTGATCGGATATTTGTATTTGACTTTACCTTCCCCACCACACTGAAAACTACATCTATTCGTCTCTGCATTTCCAGCTGTCAGGACAGCGCCTAAGAGTAGGCACTCATAGCTATTTGTTAAGCAAATTTGTAGAAACTGACATGATGGAAACAGTTTAACCTTTACATTAGAAAGTCCAAAAAGTGCTTTTCTTAAGACCTACTTTATGTCAGGCATTGTCCCAGGCACTTTTATGTACATAATCTTATTTGATCCTCGCCCCAACATGCACAGTGTTATTATTGCCATCGTACAAATGAGTAATCTGAGGCTCAGAAAGGATGAAGGCACTCATCCAAGAACACACAATTAGGAAGTGAAGAGCCAGAGTTAAAAATCCATGTCTTCCAACTCCAACAGGAGGATTCTTTTCTCGAAATCAGTTTCTAAAGAGGTTTCCTCATGGTGCTCTATGACTTGTAGAGAGGTATACAGTAAAAATAACACCACGGTTTATACTTTATCTTTAACATCTCTTCATATGATTATAATTTAACAGCATCAATTCACATTAGTCACTTAAATGTTCTCTCCCAGTGGGTAGCCAATAGGGTAAGGAGGAGACTGGAAGGCATGGAGTCAATATCCCCCACCTTGTCACAGGCAGCTGATATCTTACGGTAGTTATTGGGTTTCTATGAGACTATGATCAAAAGAAGAATAAATGTTGTTGGAGTCAACTGTGAGGCAGCAGCTGCATGGAATAAGGACTGGAGGATAACTTTAGCAAAACTAAGTGAAGTATTTTAATGATGGATATATTTTTCAATGAGATGAGCTTCTCTCAGGCCCTACTGGGTGTTTCAGCTATCATGGTGAGTCATGAGTTTGACAAAGCCTTTCCGCACAACTTTGAGGCATTAGGAGGTTGTCAGAAACTCACACTTGTGGTGGAAATCTGTTTTTGAAGTTGTACAGAATTACCAATTAATGAGTTCTCGTATTATTCTTTTATAGCTGGATGCATGTGGGTGAGACTCAACCACAAAGGGACTTGGGTTTGTATATCATTAATTCTAACTTCCAGAGACATGTCTGGTCTCACTGTCACCTACTATGTTTGCCTTTGTGTTCTAAAGACCTGTTAACTCCAATTAATAAGCTGATTAGCAAAATCTTTAATTCTTCTCAAGTAGCCTTTTCTTTTATTACTGCAGATGCATCAAATCATCTAATTAGGGCTATAAAGCACTTGGGCTGTCTGTCTGTAATGAGTTCCACAAGGCAAATGCCCTTGTGCCAAGCTATGGGCAGACATAGGATTGTAGAATGGATCACCTTCAGAAAAGAAAGACGCACTCTCAGAAAAGAAAGACAATTGGTTAATACCTGATACTCAAAGAGTCAGCTGGGCACCTGGCAGGTAATAGATGATCTATAAATATTTCTCAAATAAATAATGCTGTTTATAAACCCTCTACCATGACATCAGTTGCAGTATTCTTCGACTTGCTGTCAAGTTCCCACATGATATTGATTATAAAGAATAGATTTACTTTTATTCAGAATAATTTTTGCATTTGCCTAAAAGTGCAGAGTATAACAAATACACATATTCCCACCATTTATAATGAATCGATGTTAATAATTTGTCACATTTAAGATTTCTAATAAAAGAAATGATGATAACTAGCATTAGTTGAGTGTTAACCATGTATTAGGCAGTATTCCAAGTGCTTTACATACATTAATTCGGTTAAATCTTGCAAAAACCCTATGGGATTGGGTTGTTATTATCTCAATTTTACAGAGAAGAAACTGAGGTATAGAATTTTAAGATCACACCAAGTCACACAGATTTAAGAGGCTGTATTAGTTTGCTAGGGCTATAATAACAAAGTTCCAAAGGCTAGGTGGCTTAAACCACAGAAATTTATTTTCTCATAATTCTAGGGGCTAGAAATCTGAGCTCAAAGTGTCTGCAGAACTGGTTTCTTCTGAGGCCTCTCTCCTTGGCTCGTAGGTGGCTGTCTTCTCCCTGTGCCTTCACATGGTCTTCCTTCTGGGTGTATGTGTCTTAATTTCCTCTTCTTATAAAGACACCAGTCTTATTGGATTAAGACCCACCCTAATAAACTCATTGTAACTTAATCACCTTTTTAAAGGTTCTGTCTCCAAATACAGTCACGTTCTGAAGTACTGGGGGTTAGGACTTCAATATATGAATTTCAGGGGGACACAGTTCAGCCCATAACAGAAGCAGAGCTGCCATTCATTCCCAGGAAGGTATGACACAAAGCCATGTCTTTGCTGTCCACAACACAGCTGCATCTGATAACAGTGAAGTCCCCATTGCACATTTCGTCAAACCCAGTCTCCCCATCCCATCCACTCTTCACAGAGGCAACACTGTCACAAAGTTTACATTTCTTTTAAAAGTTATCCTACATAACATGCATCCTAATCTTATGTTTTTCTAAAAGGTATTAGGTTAAAAATATCTCCACCCTTCTCCCAAACAAGAATCTTAAGATGTTTTAACTTCTCTCCAAATAGCACCACATGCTCACACCCTTCACGTTAGTGGTGTCTAGCATCTTAACCATCGTTTTAACCACTTCCCCTTCAAATTAGTTAATAATGCCACTATTTACTAGCCAATACGTAGTTAGGCTTACCAACATGTTTGATTGACTTCTTGGTCATGATTTCTTCTTGCATTTAGGTTCATTTTCCTTGTTGCTGAATCATCTGCATAAGCATTTCTTTCAATGTGGGTCTGAAAGTAGGAACACACTTCATCTGTGAATGTGAGATGTGAAAGATGTCTGGAAATGTCTTTGTTACTCTTACCTGATGCAATTTTAGGTTCGAGTTATTTTCCTAGTGCTTTGGGACAGGATTCCCTTATTTTCTAGCATCTATTGTTCCTCATAATTAACTCCCATAATTCCAATTGTCATTTGTTTCCAAATTCAAAAGTAACCTGTCTTTCCTCTCTGGTGTTTATAAATGTTTTTTCTCTGTTTCCTTAAAGTTCTGCAGTTTTACTAGAATGTGTCTAAATTTGGATTTGTTTCTATTTAGCCTGCCTGGGATACATGTCTTTTTTCCATTCTAGAAAACTCTCAGTCATTACCTCTTCAAATACTCTGTCTTCTATTCCTTTCATTCTATCATTCTAGATCTCTAATAGAAAAAAGTTGCCACTTTTCATTGAATCATATGTATCTTCCATGTCTCTTAACTTATCTTCATTTTCTCCAACTCCTTATGTCTCAGTAGTGAATTCCAGGTGATTTCCTCTCTATTATCTGCTTTACTTCATTAGTTCTCTCTCTTCCTATAGCTAGACTACTCTTTAACCTATAAATCAAATATTCTCTTCCAAGACGCCAGTTCTTTTGAAAATCCTCACTTTCCAGCATCCTGTGAAATGAAACATTCATTTCAAAGAGCTTTGTTCATAAAGCTCATAACACTGCAGGAAAATGTTTTCCATAGACACAACAACAAAGTAAAACAGTCAAAAGTCTTATTAAAGAAGTCATTTTTAAAGTAGTTCATAGATTATCTGTTCTATGCATTCCATTCACCAAGACTCTGTACTAAGAATGGCAGTACAGTACAGCAGTGCGTTTCCTAGAAATGGTAATGAAGTGCAGCCAAAGTAGAGATAATTATTTTAATTAATGGTAATGATTTTAACGGTTGAACATTTTAACTAATTAATTATGATTGATTGCTTGTTACTAATCAAGGAATATGATTCAAAGTTGTAATTGAAAAACCAGGAGCAATAGGTTCTGCAGAGAGCATATCATAATCCTACTGAGATCGGGGGCATAACTTTCGCCTTGAAACCTGCATTCTGGAGCATTCCAGTCCTTTTTCTTTCTTTTATATATTCCTTAAGATAAACAGCTAGGACATTGATTTTAGTTTCATGTTTAAGGTCCTTTATCATAAATGGAAAACTAAGTGTGAAATGTGAATACATTTGAAGAAATGTATATATTATTATTTTTATGGCTACAGCTTTCAATACCATATCATTCATCTAAATTTTATTCTTGTTAGCCTTCAAGTCTAAGCTTTATTTTTTCAGATAAAGACTTTGGATACAAGAAGCTACTCAATTACTCTATTCAGACAATGTAAACTTTTTTTAATTTTAATAAGTATGTTGACTGAGAATTAGTTTTCCATATAATTTATATGTGGTCCTTTGGACATTGGATTGTTAAGCCTTTTAAAATCTGACAAGCTAAAAATATCACATAGAGAGCTCCCAAGATCAGTGAGATAAGCTTCTTTTCACTCTTTAGTCTATTCTTCTAAAGGTTCTATCTAACTGAGCCAAGTCAATATCTCAGCCGAACCTGGGATTTATCTTGTGATTTACTAGTAATTCATTCTGCATTAGTAAGGGTTACCTTATTATGGTAAGGTGGCTATTTTCATCCTGAATAATCTTATTTACTGTTTGTGATTTTTGTCCCACTTCTATTTGGTGGATAAGGAGAGCTGGAGAGAGGAACCAAAGGAATAGTAGACTGATAATAGGGCATGACTATCTTGGAAAAGGGCAGAAGGTCACTGTAGCTGTGGTGCAGAGTGTGAAGATAGGAGAGTGGCACGAAATGAGACTGGAGGGGTATGTGGGGGCCAAATTGTAAAGTCTCTTGTTTAACACTAATTAAAGAGTCCTGTTGTCAAGAGGAAATGCTGGAGATCCCTAGGGAGGGAATGACACAATCAAATGTATTTTAAGGAAGGCTATACTACTGCACCTGCTGGAAGACTGATGGAAATTAGGAGAGAAATCAGGAAGGAGGCTGTTCTTATAGTCCAGATGACAGGCAATGAGAATTTGGACTAAGGCAGTGACAGGGGCACTCCTGGAATAGGACTTCCTGGATTTGTTTAACAGTCAACTGTATGTAGGTGTGTAATTAACAATTAAATGTATAGTGGCTATAGAAGAGGTTCAAGTTTGAGGGAAAAGATTGAGCTCAGTTTGGGACATGTTAAAATCAAGATGCTGAGGACACTCTGGTTACATCATGTTGTATCTACTTCTTTCCATCTATCCCATCCAACAACTGCACCTCAGCAACCCGCTGCCCGTGGTCTCCAGGTCATGTGTCTACCTTTCAGACTTGACTTCATCCAAAGACATAGCCAGTTCTACCACAAGGGGAAGCAAGTCTGGAATAAGCGCCTGTGCCATCTATTGGCATGGGAGTAAATGCACTAAAAGATTGACAACTTTGGACAATTTTTTCTACATTTCGTGGTCTAATCACTGATTTTTCAATCACTTAATTTATACCTCCTCCTCTGACATTATTTTAATCATGGACTTTAAAAACACTGGCTATGAGTCACTTTTGCAAAATGTGTTCAGAAAGAGTAGCTGATCTCCCCTCTTTTCTGCTAGTAAATTTCAGTGCCTAATTACCTACAGTTGAATCTGTATCCCATTGCCCAGCTCATCCTCATAAGAGTCTAGTTCCCCATTACTAGACTCGTCTCCATTTTCTCCACCTTGCTATGACCCAGTTATGATAAACGCCAGCACACTGAGGCCCAGGGGACTAGACTTGAAGTCCCTGTAATTCTTCTTGTCTATAGTCAAAACTGGACCCCAGGCTTCCAAGATCAAGGAACCTGCAGTTCAGAATCAAGTAACTTAAGTGTGAAGACATGACAGCTGTAGAGCATGAAAACCAGGCAATTCCCCAACATGTTTTGATGTTAGTAGCTTTTGCAAACATTTCTCCTTTCCATAATTCTGGTGCTGAAACTCTGGAGGCATAGGAAATATCTTTATTCCTCTCAGGTATTATCAAGGTTAAAGTGCACTGTTTGTATTTCAGCCGAGAACTTTTCTTCCAAATCAGGGAGGGAAGTGGACACAGAGTTGAAGGAATAATGATATTCAGATCATCAGCTCTTCTTTTTATCTTGTTGCAGCTTGTCCACTCAGTAATTTACCCTTGGACATTTTTAGTCTCAGGTCAGACTTCCTTCTGCCATTTGGCATTCTCCCAGGCACCATCCTTTTCCATCAGTCAGTGTAAACATTAGCCAAGCATAATTAGGAAGGTAAATCTGCTGTAGAAATGATCATGATTTCATTTAAATTTAGCCAATGTTAAACAATGGATAGCAGTTAATTTTCTTTTCCTGGAAATTCAAAAACAAATAACAGACTAATCATCTAGACACATCTAAGCTGTTTAAATTATCCACTGCAGTTTCTTTTGCTGATGATAATACTTTCAGTTATGTTCTCATTTCAGTACCAAGATATCAGTCTTTGGGTAGAAAGAAAGGAGCACAGAGATCAAAGGGAAAAGTAGAAAGGGAAAGCAATAGCGACCACTGTGTATCATAAGATTATCGTATAATTTAGGTATTTCAGCTGCAAACAAAACTCACTACTTATATTGGTTTGCAGAACTGACAGTCAGTTTTGCCAGAATGATCAACATTAGCAAGCAGCATCCTACTGTTCAGCTGTGGATTTAGTCTGGAGTCGTAGAAGAGGATAATATGCTTACGAATAGCACCTCTCAGAGTGTGAAGTGCACCTCCTGGGCTGGCAATCTAACCCTGGTTCTGGCACACTCCCAAGCAAGGTGAAGGAAAGGGAGGGGGAAATGAATGAATAACATTTCCTCTTTGACTTAGGATTTGCCAAAACTAGAACCTGGCATTGAATACTTAGAGATTAAATACTCCACTTATAGTTCCTTTCATGTGCTGGATCAAAACTGATATGGCTTAGTCAAGCAGAAAAATGAACACTGGATGCTGTATTCATACGGTAAAAGTAAGAGACTAACAACATCTCCTTTCCTCCCCATCACCAACTTTTGCGAGTTCTTAATGTTCAGCCTTCAGAAGAAATCTGGATCTGAGATCGTAATCACTGAGTTTTTAGAGGTTCTTATGGCAATGTCTTCAAGATCATGATGTAGGCTGAAGGTCCTCAGACAGAGCAAACAGCAGTATTCTCTTACGCATGTATGTAGCTAGCTATACCTAATAACCACAATGAGTTAAGCATCCCACAGTAAATAATCCTGCTGAAATAAAAGCCTTAGTTTTCTCAGCCCCAAATGAATTATAAAGATAATCCATTTACCAATTACAAATATGCCCAGTGGAAGCTATTATGGTGCATCAAATGTGTATCTTATAACCAAAGACAGTGTTATTGTTATGTTCTGTGACAGGGTTCTCTCTTTGGACCTCTCTGCAGCAGTGATAATGAGTTCACACACAGCTACTGATGTGCCTTCTTTTCTTGTTGCTGGTGACCAAACTTGTCACTTGTTAGATAGTTGGCCAGAATGAGGGCCATCACAGCAAAATAGGTTAAAGCTTGTCAATTATTATTACAATTAATGTTGATTTTTCACTACTAACAAGATTTGCATAGCCTATAGAGTGAGATTTTTTAAAATATTGTATACTACTCCGTAAAGCAAGTAAAGCACATTATGTATGTTATATCATATATGTACATTAAATTAGTTAATGTAAAATATTATTTTCAGTAAATAAATTATTATTAAAAAGAGAATGGTTGTAAAGAAGAATTTCTTACATGTGGATGATAATTAAACTGAGTCATAAAGAGAACTAATGGACTCTTTCTCGAGAAGTTTATGACGTGAATCCTAATTTTATTGCTTTAGTACAAAACTTAGAAAACAAAGCATAGGTACAAAGTGATGTTTAATTACATTATAAAAACTAAACAAAATAAAAGAAAATTAGAGTATATACTCAGCATCCATTTTGAAAAACAATCACCTGTGGGAGATTGGAATTGGCCACCCCAAGATATGTCTCTTTGGCATGAGGATTATTTTGGGCTGGTTACTTTTAAAAACTGCAGACATGAGAGAAACTCTGAAAAGTAGAATTTACTTACCCTTTGTTAAGACACATTTACATTTTTAAAGGAAATCTCCATCTGTAAAGGTATCTTCCTCTCTGTACCAGGAAGAAGGGGGGATGACCTTATCCCTAGAAACTCTTATCAATGCAGAAGACAAGGACTTAAATCTGCATAATAATCACACTCTTGTTTACTGTGCTTTTCTGGTAATCTCCCATAACTGACTCTCCCCACTCCCAACATCCTTCTTTGTCTTTAGCTGAGGACAGTATTTAAGGTGACAGCTTCCACCATTTTGGTGAGTTGCTCAGTTTGCCTGAGTCTCTCCCATGTATACGTGTGATAAAGTTTTGTTTAATTTTCTCCTGTTATTCTGTCTTATGTGAATTTAATTCATTGTCTGGCCAGAACGACCCAGGGCGGGTAGAAGAAATGTCTTCCTCCCCTACACACCTATACAACTATATCACCATCTCTTTTGGACTCTATGTTTCAAACAACTTTGGCTTAGGTTTTATAAGAACTCAGGGAAAATAGTGTCTCCAAATTTTAAATATTGTGTCACTGTCAGATAGTAACTTACCACTCCTAATATTAATCAACAGTAAACACTAATCAAAAATCCACTTAATACCTTGTCCCATGGTTTTAGGTAAACAGATAAATGAAAGAGGACAAAGAACTTTCCCTATCTTGCAGGCTCCTGATACAAGGTCGTCAGCTTAAGGGTAATATTTGACTAAAATAGTACAATATTATAAGAACATGGATTAGGTGATCTCTTGAGGAGGTTCCTTCCAGTTCCGTGACTGTATGTTTGTATAATAATCATTAGAAAAAATGTATTATCTTTTTAATTTGACATTATTATTCCCTGTTTCCCCATTGATAGGACATGTACTTTGAAGCAGCACCATGTAATAGATGAAAGAAGGAACTTGTAGTCAGGAAATAGAGAGCCTTTGCTCTCCCATTTACAAATTCAGTTTCATCACAATTATAATGGAAATAATAAGATTTTCCTACATGTCTCACATGATGAGTTTCAGATAGCACAGGAATACAAAAGGACTTTGTAAAACTTAAAGTCCTACATAAAGGTCAAAGTTGCACATTGAGTTAGTTGTTTTTGCTAAATGTCGTAATGATAGATAAACACTAAAGTATACCTTATTGAGCTTGATGAAATACATTTTCTCAGTAGATGGCCATGAATTAGGAATGCCATCTGATGTTGGAAGAGTTTGGAATTATTTAAAACTAAAGGACAAAGATAAAAAATCTGTAATTAAAAGTTCACTGGATGGGGCCAGCCCTGTGGTGTAGTAGTTGAGCCTGTCTCACTCTGCTTTGGCAGCCCAGGTTCGCGGTTTTGGATCCTGGGTGTAGAACTACACCACTCATCAGCTGTGACTACAAGTAGAGGAAGATTGCAAAGATATTAGCTCAGGGCTAATCTTCCTCAAGCAAAAAAAGAGGAAGATTGGCAACAGATGTTAGCTCAGAACAAATCTTCCTACCACACACACAAAACTCACTGAGTGAGTTTATCATCAGACTTGACACATCAGAAGACAGGATTAGTATGCTTGAAGACAGAAAATGGAAAATATTTCAAGTGAAGCACAGGTTTAAAAAAAAAAGAGTAAAGGAGAAAGCATAATAAATATGTTAGAAATTGCTCAAAAGTTCTAACATGTAAAATTGGAGTCCCAAAACAAGAGAAGAGAGAGAAAGGAGCAGAAGCAATATTTGAAGAAATAATTGCTGAGAACATTCCAAGGACATCAAGAAGCTCAATGATCCTCAAGAAGGATAAATAGGAAAGAAACTACACATAGTCATACCCTAGTCAAATGCTGCAAATCAAACACAAAGTGAAAAATCTTAAAAGCAGTCAGAGAAGATTCTTCAAAGGAGCCTGCAAAGGAGCAACATCAAGACTTATGACTGTCTTTTTGTCAGAAACTATGAAATCTAGAGGATAATGGAACATCTTTAAAATGGAGAAAGAAAAATCCATCAAGCTAGAATTTTATACTGAGCAAAAAATATCTTTCAAAAGAAAGGTAAAATAAATACTTTTCATTAAAAAATGAAAATATGCAATTAATAACCAGCATATTTGTGTTGAAAAATATGCTAGGAAGAATTCTTTAAGGTAAAAGATGATAATTCCAGATAGAAATACAGAATGACAGGTAGAAATGGAGAGCATCAGGAAGGATTTTGTTGCATGAATGTAGGATGTTTGGAACTTCTTCAGGTATCTGGCAACCATGAAAGATAGATTCCTGATAAACAGAGGATTGTCAAGTCAAAAGATACAAAAAATTGTTAAGGCGTCATTGAACTACTGAGCCAACCCTAGAACTGCCTACTATAGACTTCTTACATTAGATAATAAATGTTCTTATTGTTTAAGAAAACGTATATTTTTTCTTTTGAAAAGCTAGCAAATTTAGCTTCCAGCATTACAGTACATTAGATGCTCTGAGGGATACTCCTGTGGCAGAAAGAATGTATTCCAAACAGGACACATTCTTTGTTGCACTGCTTTTCTTGCAAGAAGTATATGAAGCCTTCAAGGACCACCCTACCTGGCTCCAAAAATAATCAACTGTCAGTTAATGGGTTAGGGTTGCCCTGTGGGTGCATATTAATATCACCACGGTTATCTGGATACTGAGATGTCGTTGAATGTTAAGGTGGAAAAACTGAACCTGGGATTCTGTGCTAGCCAAGACCAAAGAGAAAGGCTGAAGGAAGAAGTAAATCCTCTGTAGAGGAAAATTATTCTAGTTTAGATCCACATGACTTCCGTAAGTTAAAATTAAGCAATGAGCTTACAACAACAACAAAAAAAACCAGAAAGTGTTTAAGAATGCAAACCACATAAGTAAAAGTCAGAAGAAGTAACAAACACCAGAACTGGCTACCCAAGAAAACGCAGATATAGAAAATAGCAAAGGAGAACAAGTATAAAAGGTTTCTAAAAGATGTTTAAAGAAACTAAATGCACAAAAGTGAATATGAGCAAATAACAAGAAAATATTCAAATGAACAGGCAGATGTGAAAAACAATGAAATTTTAGAAAAAAATATATATAACTTTTAAGTTTAAAAAAGTTATCAGGCAGGGTAGACAGCAAATCATGTACTGCTACACATAAGAGAGCAATCTGATGAAAATATCCATAAAGAACTGCAGTGAGATAATGAAATACAAAATACTAGGAGGGTAAGAGATATGAAGAGTAAAATGAGGGTATAACTGATCAGAGACACAAGAGGAGACAATGGGAGAATAGAAGGAAAGGCAATATTTGAAGAGATAATGGCTGGAAGTTTTCTAAAAGCAATAAAAATATGGATTCATGGATCCAGGAAGCACACAGTACCCCAAGCAAGATAAATAAAAATAAATTCATATCTACTACATAGAGTGAAACTAGAGAGTACCAAAATCTTTAAAGGAGCTTCACACAAAACACATATTGCCTACAAGGAAAAGACAGTTAAAATGATAGAGACTTCTCAACAGTAACAACGGAAGTCAGAATACAGTACAATGATATCTTAGAAGATGTTGAGAACAGTAGCTTACTCTGCTTAGGCTGCTATAAAAAAAGTACCATAGAACGAGTGGCTTAAACAAAAGACACTTATTTCTAACAGTTACGAAGGGTGGGAAGACTGAGATCAGAGTGCCAGCGTGGTTGGATTCTGATGAAAGCTCTCTTGCTGGAATTGCTCCAGCTGCCTTCTTGCTGTGTCCTCACCTGGCAGAGAGAGAAAGCGCTAGTGTTTCTTCTTCTTCTAAGAGCATTGACACCATCATGGGGGCTCCATCTTCATGGCCTCATCTAAACCTAATTATCTCCCAAAGGCCCCACCTCCTAACACCATCACTTTGGGAGTTAGGGCTTCAAGATATGAATTTGTGGGGGACATAAACATTTAGTCCATAGCAATAGCTATCAACCTTCAATTGTTTCTCTAATAAAATTTTTTAATTAGTTAAGGTAAAGCAAATACACTCAGAGATAAAGAAAAACTGAGCCTTTGCTACCAAAAAACATATACCAAAAGAACCTAAGAATTTTTAAAGAGAAAAATAATTTCAGAAAGATGTTTTGAGAGGAAAGAAGAATGATAACAAATAAAATTACAAACATGTATGAAAATCTAAACAAACATTCATATAAAAGAATACTAATAATATCTAAGTTATAAGGCTAAAAAAAGAACAAAACTAAAAAGGTTGAAAATAATTATATTTAATTTGGAGAGGATGAACAAGTTTACAGTGTTGTAAAGCCTCAATACTAAAACTGTAGTCTATGGATCAGCAACATCAGTATCACCTGTAACTCGGTGTGAAATTCAGATTCTCCGACCACTTGAACATGATTCTCAGGTAATTACATGCATGCTAAAGTTTAAGAACTTTCTGAAGTTTTGGAATTGTTTGTAGATGAGGATCAAAATATATGCAAATGTAGATTTAGTTTCTTTTATACATGATAAAATTTCAAGGATAAAAACCTAAAAAATAAAAACAGAGTGTGTAAATTTTAAAAATACTGAACCCTGGGTTCCACCCCAGAGGCTGTGATAGAATTGGTTAGTGTTATGGCACTGAGATGATGATTTTTGAAAGCCTCCCCAGATACTTGTGATGTACAGCCAAGCTTGAGACCTACTGCACCAAGTCATTGACCTAACATAAATATTTTCTGAGTATCGGGAGCTTGATGAGTGCTAAACATAAAATGAATTCTCTTCAATATGTCCAAAAGAAAAAAAGATATGCCCAACTAAATAACAAAACATGTGTGCTGAAGAAGGAATAGCTTTTCTGTCTTGAGAATGTTTTAGTAATAACTTTTCTTTTCACTATGAACAAAGAACTGTCCTGAATAGAAGGGAAGAGAGTTATGGAAGGTTAGTATCATTGCAGTAAAAAAGAATAACTTTAGATATTTAGAGATTTGGTGTTTTAGAGCTAAAGAGCATCTTATAAATTACATAATCTGATATTCATGTTTTATGGATTAGAAAACTGACATCCAATGTTCTGTATATGTCTGTTAGCTCTATTTGGTCGAAAGCATAGTTGAGTCCAATGTTTCCTTATTGATTTTCCGTCTGGATGATCTGTCCATTGTCGAAAGTGGGTTATTGAAGTCCCCTACTATTATTGTATTTTTGTCTATTACTTCCTTCAGACTTGTTAACATTTGTTTAATATATTTAGGTGCTCTGATGTTGGGTGCATATATATATAAAATTGTTATATCTTCTTGATGAATTGAATTCTTTATCATTATATCATGACCTTCTTTTTTTTCTTTCACTTAAAGTCTAGTTTCTTATGTAAGCATAGCTACCCTGCTCTCCTTTGGGTTCCATTTGTGTGGAATATCTTTTTTTATCCCTTCACTTTGAGCTTATTCTTGTCCTTAAAGATGAAATGAGTCTCTGGTAGGCAGCATATATTTGGGTATTGTTTTTTCATCCATTCAGCTACTCTATGCCTTTTGATTGTAGAAATAAATCCATTTACATTTAAAGTAATTATTGATAGGTAAGAACTTACTATTGTCATCTTGTTAATTGTTTTCTGGTTGTTTTATAGTTCCTTTGCTCCTCTCTTCCTCTCTCGCTATCTTCCTTTCTGAATTGATGCCTTTCTGTAGTGGTATACTTTGATTCTGTTCTCTTTGCCCTGTGTGTATCTACTATAGGTTTTTGTTTTGTGGTTACACTGAAGCTTACTTGAAATATCTTATTGATAAAGCAGTCTATTTTGGACTGATAACAACTTAACTTCAATTGCATACAAAAAACTCTACCCATTTACTCCCCTCTATTTTGTGTTTTTGATGTCACAATTTACATCTTTTTATATTGTGTATCCATTAAAAATTATTTATAGCTATAGCTATTTTTAATACTTTTGTCCTTTAACCTTTGTAGTAAAGTTAAGTGATTAACATTCCACCATATTACACTATTAAGAGTATTCTGAATCTGACTATATATTTACCTTTATCAATGTGTTATATATTTTCATGTTACTAATTAGTATCCTTTCATTTCAGCTTTAAGAACTTCTTTCAGCATTTCTTTTAAGGTATGTCTAGCGGTGATGAATTCCCCTCAGCTTTTGTTTTTAAAAAGTCTTTATCTTGTCTTCATTTCTAAGGAAAACTTTGCTGGGTAAAGTATTCTGGATGGCAGAGTGTTTTTCCAGCACTTTGAATACATCATCCCATTCTCTCCTTGCCTGCAAGGTTTCTGCTGAGAAATCATTGATAGCCTTATGAGGGTTCCCTTGTATGAGAGAAACTTTTACTCTTGCTACTTTTAAAGTTCTCTCTTTGTCTTTGACTTTACACAGTTTTATTATTATGTGTCTTGGAGAGGATTGTTTGGGATTGAAATTATGGAGTGATCTATTGGCTCCATGAACTTGAATGTCCTAATCTCTCCCCAGGTTTGGGAAGTTCTCAGCTATTATTTCTCTAAATAAGCTTTCTGCCCCCTTCTCCTTTTCCTCTCTATCTTGGGCTCCAATAATGCACAGACTGTTTCTCTTAATGGTGTTTCATAAGTCTCACAGGCTTCCTTCATTTTTTGTCATTCTTTTTCTTTTTGCTCCTCTGACTGAATAATTTTAAGTGTCTGTCTTCAAGCTCACTGCTTCTTTCTTCTGCTTGGTACAGTCCGATATTGATGCTCTCTATTGAAATCTTTAGTTCAGTCATTGTGTTCTTCAGTTCCAAAATTTCTCCTTGGTTTTTTTTTTATGTTTTCTATCTCTTTATTAAACTTCTCATTTTACTCTGGTATTGTTTTCCTGATTTCATTAAGTTGTTTATCTGTGTTCTTTTGTAGCTCCCTGAGCATCTTTAGAACAATTATTTTTAATTCTTTGTCAGGCACTTCATATATCTCCATTTCTCTGGGGTCAGTTACTAGAAGTTTACTGTGTTCCTTTTGTGGTGTCATGTTTTCCTGATTCTTCATGATCCTTGGAGCCTTGCATAGGTGTCTGCCCATTTGAAGAATGTGTCCTGGGCATTGGTTTCTTCATTTGTGGAAAATTGCCTGAGTCTTCTGCAGAGCAGGTCACTGGGAATCATGGTCACACCTACTGCTTGGTTGATACTGGCAGCTCCTACCTGTCTACACTTGTTCCTTGTCATCTCTATTTGTCTCAGTTTTGCCAGTTTCTGAGTGGTGTAAAACCAAAGCAGGTCCTTTGTGTGGTGCCCTGAAATGCTGGGGAAGCTGATTGCTCACTCCACTCTCCCTTTCCAGGCAAGGAGAACTCTTTCCATCCGGAAAGTTCCCACTTGGAGTTGAGCATTGCCAGCCTGGTTGATGGGATGATGCAAGCAAAATGAGTCTATTCTTTCTTACCATTTTGTGAGGTTATTCTCAGGTGTTTTTTTCCACTGTGTTGCTGAAGTGTCCTAAGTGGGCACCTGAGCTCTCCTAGAGCTGTTTTTGCTTGTGGATAGCTGTCTAATTGTTGATCTGTGCAGGGGGATGGAGGCTGGGGTCTCCTACTTCAACATCTTGGTGGCATCACTCCAAGTATTTCTGAATATAGTCAGTGTTGATAAGGAGTTCTTTGGGCAAGATTCTATTGTAAAATGGTTGTTCATAATATTCTCTAGAGCAGCACTGTCCAGTAGGATTTTCCACAAAGATGGAAATGTTGTATATCTGCACTGTCCAATACGGTATCCACTAGCCACATGTGTCTGCTGAGCACTTGAAGAGTGGTTAGTGCAACTGAGGCACTGACTTTTTAATTTTACTTAATTTTAATACATTTAAATTTAAATAGCCACAAGTGGCTAATGGCTACCATATAGTCAGTGCAGCTCCAGAGCCTTGGTGCTCAAAGTGTGGTCTCAACACTCAGCAGTATCAGCATCACCTAGGAGCCTAATTAGAAATGCAGAATCTCAGACCCCACAACTACTGAATTCAAATCTACATTCTAATATGATCCTGTGGTAATTCATATGTACACTAGGATTGATAAGCCCTGTTTTAGAGAATTTGCCCCTTAAATAAGGCTACATTAATTGGTTGGAGTTTTGTTTGTCTGTTTTGTTTCATTTTAGTGTTTTCTCATTCTGAAAGGATAAATCAAATGATTCTGTCTAGATATGAATCCAAGGAGAACACGACCTTAAACATATGTCTTTGTGTCTCAGTTTCCATATATCTCATTTACAAATCTCAGTTCTATAGCAACCTATGTCACAAGATTGTGCATGGGAATTTTTTCATACAATTATAAAGTATAATTCACGATAGGAAATAATCATAATTTGAACTACAGAATGTTACCTCTGGAAGGGCCCATACAAATAACATTTCATAACTAAAATATCCAGACCTTCAAAAGTCATTTTCCCTGATTTCATCCTTCTAGGCATGTTTTCCAGTCACATACCCTCACCTCTGCCTCTGGTCCTTTAAATGCACCTTTAGCATAAAGACCAATATATGGACCACATGCAGACAGCATATAGACCAAAAACTTGGCTTTTCCCAGGTGGGTAGTAATTGGGTATGCAAGGCCATGTGTCTGCAATGTTGCATGTGTTATCTTTGCCCAGAATGTCCTTTCCTGATCCCAACTGGCAAACTTTAACTCATCCTTCAAGATGTTGCCCATTTTCTGTCCCTGGCCCTGAAGAAAGTGAAGGAATCGTCACCTCCTCTAAAGCCCCATGGTAAGCCGTGTCTGTTTCCATTATGGCATGTATCACACTCTGTTGTGTTTCTTTACTTCTCTCTCTCCATCACTAAACTATAAGCAACTTGAAGAAAGGGAAACTACATCTAATTTGTCTTTGTAACCTCCATGACCAGGACAACATAGCTGTAGAGTTGGAGTTCAATAAATATATAATGAAATAAAATGAATGAATGTTTCTCCAAGGTCACATGGTCTTGGTCAGAGCTGGAAGTGGAACCTATATTTTCTGATTCCCATCCAGGCCAATTCTTTCTTCTATATCCTATAGCATGGTTTGGCACAGATAGCAACCTTGGGACATTTGGAGCAACAATTATGAGAAAGAGAATGCCATCTTCTAAGGTGACACAGGTTAGAAGGGAAACAGAGCAATTCCACCTTAAAATTCATCCAACTCCTCAGAGGTTCCTTAAAGATTGTGTGGTACCTGTATGTCTGGTGAAATTGAGCAATGAAAATCCAAAATTGAGATCAGGAAAAGAACAAAAACAGGAAGATTTGTATCTAGAAAAAATCAATTTATGCCTTTTAGGCTTTGTGAAAAGATGACAGGCGGTTCTAGGTAGTCACTGTCTTGAGGAAAGTATGAACCTCATCTGCTCTTCAGAGTTCTCAAAATCCACTACACTGATTGTACTGCTTAAAGGTTATCTGGGCAAATGGCCCTCTTGTAATTGATAATGAGCATGAGAGCAAGAGTGGGCCACAGGAGAGAGAGAAACACACAAAGATAGAGGGAATGTGCGTAGGGGGTAGGAAGAAGGTAGAGGGACAGAGTTAAGGAGTTTGAATGAATAGCCGACTAAGGATTTTAAAATCAAATTAATGGCAGAACTAATTAAAATATGCATATTAACAAAGGGTATCTATTTCCTCTCCTTTCTTTTATCATCTAAGGAGGGTCCTGCTTTTTCTATTCTTGTTTCCTTTTACTTGGGTTGCTCTGCTAAGAATAGGTGAAGACACTGGATAACCAAGGAGTAAGGTCGTCACACACTCTGAAACAGCTCTAAACTCTGTATTAGTTTTCTATTGCTGCTGTAACAAATTACCACAAACCTGATTGCATAGAACAACACAACGTTGTTATCTTACCATTCTATAGATCAAAAAGTCCAACATGGTCTCCCTGAGCTAAAATCAAGGTGTCGACAATGCTGTGCCCCATTCTGGAGGCTCTAGGGGAAAATCCATTTCCTGCTCCTTCGGGTTGTTGGCTGAATTCAGTTCCTTGCAGTTCTAGGACTGAGGTCCCTGTTTTCTTGCTGGCTATCAGCTGAGGTCTGTTCCCAGGTTCTAGAAGCTGCCTACATTCCTTGGATTGTGGTCCCTTTCCCCCATCTTCAAAGCCAGCAATCATGGGTCAAGTCCCTCTTATACTCCAAATCTCTCCTTCCTGTTCTTTCATTGCATCTGTCTTCCTTCTGTCTCCCATATCCACTGTTAAGGACCCTTATGATTACAGTGGCCCACCCAGATACTCCAGAATAATCTACTTATTTTTAGGTCCATAACCTTAATTCCATCTCAAATTTCCTTTTGACATGAAGATAACATATTCAGAGGTTCCAGGAATTAGAGCTTGCACATCTTTGAGGGCCATTCTTCTGCCAACCACACCTTCTTTCACTAGCCAGAGGCCATGATGTGCATCCAAGAGGACACACAGCTCTGCCTGCTGGAAAGATATCAGCTAAGAAACAGAGCTTCACACAAGATTAGGGGTGAATTTAACAGTAAGTGTGTATACATGTCATCAAACTGTCTTAGGCGTTCACTCACATGGTCATTTAACAAAGGTTTATTGAACACCTACTGTGGACCAAAAATCCTACGGTGAGTACTAAAATAAAAGATGGCCAAGTCCTGGTCCCTGCTCCACAGAAGCTGACAGTGAGGTGACAAGCAGGAAAGAGAACCAACTACAATGCAATGTGGCAAGTGAGTGATGAAGATATGCAGGAGGACAGGGAGGAAGAAGCAGCTACATGGAGAAAGAAATTCAGAGGAGGCTTCTAGGAGAAAGTGCAGCCTGAATAATGGGATGATACACACAAAAGTTGTGAATTGTCTGGTGTGATAAAGTCTGAGGCACATTTGGGGGAGCGATGGGAAACGAACAGCAGAGGAAAGCAGGAGGCAGTTCACCAACATATATGTGCATCAAAGTAGAGTCTGCATGTTACCTCAAAGGCAGTGTGAATCTATTTAAAGGATTTTTAAGTAGAGACGTAATCAAACCTTTTTTTTTTTTTTTACAAAATCACTCTTGAAGTAGATAGAAAAGAACTAAAACAGTAAATTTGAAGATAATTTCCAATGCATTCATTCAGGAGTGAAAGAAATCTATAAAGTCATGTATAAAATTAAGCCATAGGGGCTGGTATGGAAAGCTGTTAAATGCTACTTCCTCTTTCAGTCTCCATTCGTGAATTCTATGTGGTAATTGTGCGGGGACAATCTGAAGGCACATTTTTTCTCAAATAAGCTGCTCTGGCATTGTTCCAGGCAGATCTGGAAATTAGCACAGCAGACCTGAAACTACTCCACTACCCAGGAGCACTAGATCTTCTGCCACACAACCTTCTCTGCTTTCTTCAAACAGCTACCTTCCTTCCCATAGGCACGCTCAACTTCCTCCATAGATAGACTCCTGGGAAATTACCTCACATTTTAAATTCAGCAAAAGACATCTCTATTTAAAGGAACACTGCACTTATATAACATGTGTTCTGAATATAAAAGTCATATATTTCATAGACAAAAATTTGGAAAAATATCAAGAAGTTTGATGTAAATTCTTTAATCTTTTTTCTAAATAGGAACTCTTCTTAAAAAAGTGATTATACTCTAATTTTTTTTTTTACTTAATATATCAGGAGAATTATTTCATCCTTAAATATTATTCTAAAACATTGTTTTAATGACTGCATAGAAGTCTACTGTATGAAAGTACCATAATTTACTTAACCACAATTTATTAATCTCCCAGTATTTGGTTCTCTCTTTTTTTCTTTCCTTCTTTTCTCTTTTGCTTTTTTTTGATACTATAATTAAGACTATAATAAAAATATTTTAAGTATCTTTGATTTTCTGAGAATAAATGGACTCCTTTTGATTTTTTTCTTTCATATGCATCCAGAATTTAATTTTAAAAAATCTCATTGAAGTGTATCTGTAGCCAACTGCTTGATATTCCCTCTCAAGAAAAACGAAAGAAAAATGACATGGGAATACTGCCACGATTCTTTTTGGTGAAAGGGATAGCCGGGACACAGGCAATGACTGAAATCTGCAGGAAGGGATTAGCACTACGGAGAGAGATACAGATGTTTATTAAGTACCTGCGACGGAACAGCCACTACGCTGAGTGCTGGGGATACAGCCAGAGCAAGATAAACACAGCCTCGCCCTCCCAGAGTGCACAGTCTACCCAGACAGAAACTTCAAGAAGTGACAACGGAGAATGATGTTAGAACCAATGCAAAAATTGCACCGATAAATAATTTTTTCGGGGCTACTGATTTTTAAGGCTCATTGTCTGCTATTAATTCCCCTCCTTCACAAATATTAATCAAAGTTACCCCCACATTTATACCAGTTTCTTTCATTAGGTCTTAGGCCCTTATGCGTCAGAGAACACTTTGCCTTCGTTAGGACTGTCATATCTTGTCTTGAATTTTGAAAAATGGCTCCTTTCTCTGATAGAAGGTCATCGAGCATCTATTAGCCATCCCCTTGTGGTATTTTTAGATCCCGATTTGCAAGACTGGTGTTTGAGGACCACAGAACTCTTAGTCCCTCAGCCGGCATCTTCCAGGCAACTATGATGTTATAGTTGTCTTTTTAAAGGTTCCAAAATGTTTGTTTCTTAATGTGAACATACCACTAATGAACTAGATGATGTGCTTATCTTTTAAGATTTAAATGTAATTGTTTCCCTCTGTCTTTGACCAGCCTAAGCACTTTTTCATTCAAAGCCTCCATCTGAAAAGAATACTTGTGAAACAAAGAAGGACAAATGGTCGCGGGTGGGGGGTGCTGTGTAAACTTTTTCTGAAGAATGTGCTAAACTCTTTCCCTATTTAATAGATAAGAATGAATACTGCTGTTTAACTAGATCCAGTCTCTGAAATATCTAATTAAAACTGATGTGCTTATTTAGTTTCCAATTCATCACAGGTGGGCCCACATTAATGTGAAAATGAGAGTAAATTACCAGCATTTGGCAATCTCACTGAATGTCATTCACATTATTAGCTCAAACCTCAAAATGCATTTTAAAATGTGGTTCACAGGTAGGGCACTGTCTCTCCACACAAACAAAACTCTTCAGTGCTGGGCTGATGGAATTTCGCTTTTGTGTAGGGGGTCCCAGTGGCAAGGTCCACCTACTCACAACACCTCACCTGTGCTCCAACAGAAGCCGCACTGCAGAGAAGGTGGTGGGAAAGTATGCTCCCTCTCTTCCAAGTCATGAACGTCACCTGGGAATGACTGTTTAGTTTGGCCCAAGTCTCTTCTACCTTGTCAACCAGAACTTCACGAAATTCGCTTAACTTTACAGAGGGATTCTTTTCTAACAGTCCCAATTCAGGACCAGAAATGGATAGCAGATTCCATGCCATCCCAGCGGACGGCTATGTCCTTGCTGCAAACGGGCCCTGAGCCGCTCATCTTTTCTCTTTTCACAGCTACAAAATGTAAAGTCATCTTGCAGCTAATT
Source organism: Equus caballus (assembly GCF_041296265.1). NCBI lineage: Eukaryota > Metazoa > Chordata > Mammalia > Perissodactyla > Equidae > Equus > Equus caballus. Next base: position 19,728,360 of record NC_091692.1, on the reverse strand, counting down.
TGTCTTTGAAAGGCTCTTTACAACAGTAGGCTGAAGTGCATTCTGGAAATGCACAGATTAGAATCTTCGATGATGACAGGACAACACTCAACGTGTACAGTGACTCCTCCATATCTCAAAATCACTTTCATTTTCCACTTTTTCTACAGCTTCCAAATCCATATGGGAGATAACTTCTTTCACGGTTAAAGCATCCACTGTTCTAGGCTAATGTGTAAGCAGAATAAATGGTTTCAGGGGCACCGAAGGAGGCCAAGAAAGCTCCCGTTTTAAACATACACTTAGGCATTCATGTTCCCTTTACCTACTTTTAATGTGCAGAACACTTCAGATTGAAGATTCCTAAGTGAAAATTTATTCTTTTAGCTTAAAGTTCTGAACCCTTCAGACTGAAAATTCAGATTTCTTGGCAAAGAATGTGAGTGACCAATAAATAGATGATGTGGTGCTCTGTCCCACTAGGAGTCTTGGAAATACAAATTAAAGCAACAGTGAAGTACCCATATTCACCTACCAGCTTGACACAAGTTTAGGAAAACAAGAATGGGTGGTGCTGGTGAGGAAGTCGACAGATCCCTCTCATACACTGGTGGTGGGAGTGTGAATTGCTACAAATTTTTCATAAAAATAATCTAGCAAATTTTATGTAATGTGCATTTTATCACAATTAAAATTTCATAATAATAATAATCTAGCAGTAGCTATTATAACTAAATATATCCAAACTCATTGGCTCTTCTCCACCTCTCCACCTTTCAGAATCTAATCAATGGAAATCAATACACTAATACATAAGGATGTATGTTTTAAAACAATAAAACAATTGCAGCATCGTTTGTGACAGGATTGGGAGGATAGCTAAATACATTAAGGTTATCTATGCTATGGAAAGTTACCTAGTTTTTAAAAAATGAATCATCTATTATTTATTAACCTGGAAAAATACGCATGAAATAGTTAAGAAAATCGAGTTACAGAGCGCTGTACGAGGCAATACAGTGCAGCGGTTCAGACCATGGACTCTGGAGCTAGACTGGGTGGTTTTGTAGCCTGCATTTTTAGCAGTTTTGTTACCAATTTCACCTCACTCCAGTGGGACTCTGGCCCACATTTGGAGGAGCTCCAAGGAGGGGCCCATGGATGGGCCTCATACCCACAATCCGTCCCTTCCTTGGAGGGTTCTTTCCTGTTCAGTGTCATGGATTTGAAAGGAAACCAAAGCTGAGTGTTCAACAGCACAAGCTTTATTCAATGGCCAAAGAATGGAGCCATGAGAACTAAGTTCACAAATCAACTTCTCAGCTCTTGGGGCAGTTAAGCAGCTGTTATAAGGGGTCAAGGTAATGAAGGGGAGGGATATTCACAGTTATTTGGGAAACTGGGTAGGCTTTTGGGGAAACAAGGGTGCCACCTCTTTTCTTTCCTTATTTGGTTACGTCTTGCCATTGCCATGGCAGCAGTAAACTGTCATGGTGCGGATGGTTGTGTTATGCAGCATGGTAATGTATTACAATGAGCAAGTAATGAACTGCAGGGTCTGTGTCAGATCAAGTTAGACTGCCATGTTGCCTTCAACCAGTTTAAACTGGTTTCTACTGTATGTCGCAGCCATCTCCTTCTTTCTCTTTTGTGGTTTCCTGTAAGCTAAAGACAACACATTAGGCTTGTTTGGAGTAGGGTTGTGGTTAATGTCTTATGGGGCCAGGAGTCAGGGTAACGGTTGACCTTAGATAAAGTTCTTAATCTCTCCAAGGCTCAGTTTCCTCATCTATAAAATGGGTATTTAAAAAAATGGGGATGATGCCATCCGTATCGCAGCGTTTGAGTAAATATTGACACAAAAGGATGTAAATGGTATATTGAAAGGCACAAAATAGACATTAAATTAATACTAACTCCCTTCTCCCTATGCCTCTAAAATGAATCAATTTTAGAGCCTTAATTAACAGCCCTCACAAGGAGAAAGCTTGGGGGCCTTTAACAATAGCTTGATTCAATAGAAATGAGCACAGTTTTATTATTAAATTATTTTAAATATTTATTATTTAATGAGGTTAGAAGATGTGGCTTCAAATCTCTTTTCTGCTACATGATGTGAATTATTTTGAGCCTTATTCCCATACTTTCTAGCAGTTTTTATGAGGAATAAATCAGATGCATGCATGTGCACATAGTTGTGTGCATGTGTTTTGCACCAGGGGTGGTATTCAAAATTTTAACACCTGATATTGAACAGATGCCACCTAATTGGAATGATTCTTGGTTGTTGGGACATAATAGGTACTCAATCAATATGTTTTAATTCCTTTCTTTCTCTCATTTAGTAAAAAATTATTTTTGAGTATTTAATATGAGCTCAGTACTATGCTTTCCTTGATGGGAAAGGATAATTCTCACATCAGGTAAGTAAAAGGCAAAGAATTTTTATGCAAAGGCAGTAGAACCAATTCTCACTGCTTTGCAGTTGTTTTTAAGGTCAGTGCCCCACACTCATCGACAAACAGAAAAATCAAAACAAAACAAAACTCTGAGGTTCTTAATAGCAGTGTTGTTTTAGCTGTGAAGTTCCTATAAGAAGATGCCACAGCAACCCTGAATGCGGAAATCCAGAGAGAGAGGAGCTGTCCATCAAAGTTCACCGTCAAACGATGGGCAGGGTAAAGCTGGACTCGGCCCGGCTCTTTGAAATGGGGATGACACTGCTGGCTGCAGGCAAGGAGAGGCTGCACTTTGCATCAAAGAGAGTGAATCCACTGGGAGTTCAAGTCCCTGTACCTCTTCTCTTCTCTGGGCCTCTGTTTCCTCCTCGCAGTAAATGAGAGCACTGGAGGGTTACATTGCCTGTAAGGGCCCTTCTTTCGAAACACCGAGCTTCTCTGAGTTCCAGTCAGATCTATCACAGGGTTCTTTTGAGAGCAAGTTTTAAAAGGGTGAGGACAGCAGACAATGAAATTCAGCGTGAAGCTGCGGGGAGAGAGAATGTGGAGACTGATAAACCTGGATTTGAATAATTCCGCGATGTTGAAACCACCTCTCTCCAAGGAACTGGACATGCTTTAGCCAGAGGGAATGTCTTCACTCCACATGGGCGTTATAGGGCTCCTTAACCAAATTAACACTAATAGGATTGGTGGTTGCTAGAAAAGAGGACCACTACACTCCAAAAAAAGATCGTTTCATTAAATTGTGAGGGTTGTTTTTCTAATGTACTGAGAAGTAGAGGGCAGTTGCAGTGGAAACAAGCTCCTGTTATGCTTTTACCCAGTCACCCTCAGAATGATTTTTGTCACCTCATGATCATGAGATAGCTGCTGGAACTCCAACCATCACACCTATATTCTGCTGGAAGAAAGGAAGGCAAGGTGATCAACTTATCCAGTTTGCCTGGGACTATCTGGGCTTGAAGACCGAAAGTCCCATGTCTCTGGAACCCCCACAATCCCAGGCAAACCAAGACAGTTGGTCACTTCCCAAAGAGGGCAAAAGCCAAAAAGAAACTGCCAGCTGGGTCTGTCCCACCATTTTAAGGATCTTACTCAGAAGTCCTATCCAAACAACTTCTGCTCAAATTTCATTGGTCAGGACTTAGTCACATGGTGCCCATTTGTAAAGGATGCTGGGAAATACACATAGCCACCTAACTAAACTTAGTGTTCTGATAGGGAAAGAGGAGACGGATGTTGAGCAGGCAGTCTCTTTCACACTTAGTGAGCAGAGAACAGCCCAGTCCACGGAACCTCAAATCACTCCTTAGCCCTATAAACTCTTTTCTGAGCCCAGGAGCGCTGAGAGTTCTGTTGTAAGTACCTGCCACTCACAGAGGTGATAATGACTCAGGAATTTAGCAAATCGCAGCACCGTTTGGTTGAGAAGAGCTGAGGTGCACTATTACGACTATAACTGCCTGGAGGCTCCCTGTGGGCTCTGGACCTCAGGGTCCCAAGTACAGTGGCCGCAGTGAGGGCATGGAGACTGGTTTCCAATGAGCGTGCATCTCTGTCTTGTATCCAAACTCCAGCAAGCAGAAGAAGGAAGAAAGATGCACGCTCCTACCAGCACTGACAGGGCCCTGATTAGGGATTAAGCTTTCTCCAATCCCGTCTCCACCCAACCACAGAGTGTCGTTTTGAAGAATCATTTGTGGTAAATGAAGAGAGAGGAGCTATAAGGGCAAGAAATTGGCAGAAAATAATAGGAAAGAAGTGCTATCGTTTGATGAGGGTAATAACCTTTCTAAACTAGTGTCCTACTGCATTAGATTTTCCATGAAATTATTTAAAACAGCAGGGAATCAAACATCCCCACATTATTAACCTCTAGTGTGTGCTTACTGGAGAAAATCCAAAGGATATTTATGCATCTCGTGCAGAGGTTGAACCTTAGTGACACAGACTGAAGCAATGAGGCTCTGGAATCCTGCCTGTCTTGTCTTTTGTTATAACGGGAACCACAGCTGTATTTCTTGCCTGGTGAACATGCAAAATCGTTCTTCAGCCTATTGCAATGAGCAGAACATCAGCCATCACTTTCTAGCTTTTGGCAGCTTGTTACAGAAAAGAATAGGTCTTATTTGCAGCTGGTCCTCACTTTTAAGGGAGCCTTGATTATGAGAAATACTAGAAAGTTGATACACAAAGTCATGTATTTTTTTAGATTCTTTCCTAGGAGGAAACACAATGGTATGAAAGCTTAGCCACCACAGCCCTGATATTGTTATAAAAAACCATACACCACATAATGAGAACATCGAGCCACAGCTCATCACATTACCTGGAAGTAAATCTGTCACAACCTGAGTCACTGTAGAAAGGCTATGGTCAAATACATTGAATTATAGCAAGATTTTAGCATTAATTATAATAATTATATTGTAACCACCATTTCATCATAAAAACTAGTTTCAGGATGACATTTTGGTCTTTGTTCCAGGACTTGCAAAACTCCCAAACTGCAATGGGAGTTTAAAAATAATGTTTGATCAAGGTTAAGAAATGTATGTTTTTACAGATTTATGGTTTTTTTAAAACAGCATTCAAATAAATGATAATTAATATACAGGAAAGCTTGCTAAAACTGATTGGATTCCATACTCCCTATAAGTTAGAAGGATTTAATTTTTGCATTTTTTGAAGAACTATGCATGTATAAATTATAGGTAGTTGTGAATTCCAAAGCTATAAATATACTGGAGGACCCTGGTGGTATCATACTGAACAGCTGTTTGCAGAGAATAAGCCTCTCCAGTACCCTGAGGAAGGCATGGAATATTGAAATGTTGGCTAAATGTTCAAATAATTCAAAGAATGAATACTTCTGAAAACAAAAGGAAAATATGAATGATGTCCCTGGGTTTGTGGCTTGGTGTCAGTAAGCTCTGTCAAAAGCCATCTCCTGTCTTTCTTTCCTTTCTCTCCCTCTCCTCCCCATCTCTCCCTTCCCTCCCCTCCCCTCCACCACTCTCCTCTTCCCTTCCTGACCCTTCCCATCCCTTCCAGAGCAATTTACTTCAAAAGCTATTAGCTAGAGCTGAGCAAGGTAGGGATCAGCAGGGGAGAGGTGGGAAGCAGGCCATGGTGGCCCAGAGCAGTGTGTTAGAGCCCAATCGAGGTGAGAATGACACTCATCAGGAGGAATGATGGCCCAGCACAGAGTGTTGGAGCCCAAGCAAGGAGAGGAGGGTATCCATGGAGATAGTGGTGGACTGGTTCAGGGTGCCAGACCCCAGTGGAGCAAAGAGGACGTGGGGCCATCCAGAGCAGAGTGTCTGAGCTGCCGGTGCAGAGTGGCAGGCATCCTGTAGGTACTGGAGCTGGAGTGAGGTGGGAGGGCACCCCCTGCAGGGAAGTGGCAGTGAGAGTACTGCCCGGCTGCAGTGTCCAGGCTGAGAAGATGAGAGAGAACCCACAGTAAGGGTTGGTGGTACAGCACGTAGTGCTGATTGCCAGCAGGGTGTGGAAAGTGTCCTTGCAGAGGGGTGGCTGGACACAAGTGAGGGCAGGAGGGCATCCATGGGTGAGGGCAGCACAGCACATGAGAGTGGACCCTGAGAAGCTTGACAAGACCTGCAGTGACCTGGCATGGAGTTCCAGAACCCAAGAGGGGTGAGGTAGGCATCCCAGGGAGGGCACCTGAGCCCAGGTGTCTGAGCCCAAGGTGGTGAGGAGAATATTTAGGTAGAGGGTCCCAGAATAAGGTATCACGAGCCTCAGCAGGCTGAGAAAGGTGTCCAGATTGCAGGGTGAGCAGCCCAGCAGGGGTGACAGGACTGAGCAGGGATTCAGAATCCACATGAAACCCTAACAGAGGGAAGAGTGCGTTTATGGAGAAAGAGGACAGGAGATGGTGGTGGGGACCATCATGAAATGTCAGAGCCCAAGTGGGATGAAGAGAGTGTCCAATATGAGGGTTGGCTCAGAGCCAATTGTCTGAGCCTAAGCAGAGGCAGGAGATTGGACCCACAGAGGGGTGTCCTAGTACAGCTTGTCAGTACCTGAACAGGGGGAAAAAGTGAGGAGAATGGTTCATAGGGTGGGGACCATGGTGGCGGTGGCACAGCATGGAATTTTGAAGCCCAAGTGGGATGAAGTGGGCCTCCTAGGGAAAGGTGGTGTCATGCAGGGATCTGAGACTGAGCTGGGTGAGTATGGTGCCCATGCTGGGGTGGGGACCACCAAGCACAGGAGTCAGAGGTGGAGCAAGGTGTGCTCATGGGATTGGAAGGGAGGGCCTGTTGCAGCAGGGGTGATAAGACTTTGGCCACAGACAGGGATTTGTCAAATAAGTGAATATGTTAAGCACAATGGGAGTCAGTTTTCTTACTGCTGAAGAAGAGAATTTCAAACATGGAAAGGGAGAAAACAAGAATGAGCCATATGATGCTAGACTGAAATTCAAATTATTGGCAGGAATTCATGGTTTGATAGATATAGAAAAACACATGAACTCAAATGTGTGTGTGAGTGTGTGTATACATACATGTTTGACTTAGCCCAGCCCAATGAGAAGGCCTGGAAGGAGTGACGCCCCAACAGCAAGGAGCAAACCGAGTGCCCTGATCTTGATTTGTAAATACAATTTTCCAATTGAAATCAGGACTCCTTGCAGAAATTCCTGATTCCAGAGCTGGGATGGGGATATTATAGAATGAGCTGAAACATTTGTTTGTCCCAGATAGGAAGTCCTCAAAAAATGATAGAGACATGTCAAAAGGACACAATGCCAGCTTGAAGGCATTCCGGCTGGCCAAATCTGAGACAATTTGAGCATCAAAACAAATAATAACAATAGCAATAAATTTTTAACTCATGCAATAGTGACAGGAATCCGTGAGTCCATACTTATATAAATAAACAACAAATAAATATGTAAGTAAGTAAATAAATAAGAAGTTTATTGGCAGGAGTGGAGGGGGAATGCCTGACAGACATCATTTTTATCGGGTGATCAAAATGAACCTCAGCCATGGAATAAATCAAAATCATGTGTTACCTGATAGAATGCAATAAGTACATAAGTAATGTACTTATTGCACAGCATTACTTATGTGATGTATCTGCCAAAGCTGGATAGTCTGACTGTAATCATTAGGAAACATCAGACAATCCCAAACTGAAGAATATTCAACAAAATAACTGGGCTGTATTCTCAAAAGTAACATGACCTTGGAAGTCAAGGAAAGACTGAGGAACTAGTCCAGATTGAAAGAGACTCCAGAAATATGATAAATGCAACACATGCTTCTAGACTAGATTCTTTTACCTACAAAGGACATTATTGGAACGGCTCCCTAAATTGAATGGAAGCTATGAATTAGATGAAAATAATATATCAGTCTTATTTTCTGGATTCTGACCTTCTTGATTTGGTCACATAGGAGTATGTCCGTCCTGATTCATAGGAAATACACTCAAAAGTATTTGGGGTGATGTACTATCATGCCAGCAGTTTACTCTCAAATAGTTCAGAAAAAAAAAATTTTATAGTGTATTTGCAGCTTTTCATTAAGTTTGAAATTGTTGCAAGTGCATTTTAAAGTAAAAATACTTAGCTCCTAGTCTAATTTTCTTTTCCTCACAAGGAAGAATGAATGACCTGTTGACTAAAACATGTAGAATAAAAATAGGAAGAGAGAATTAAAACCTAAGAGAGAATTAAAACCTAAGAGAGAATTAAAACCTAAGTGAGAAGAAAACATATTGAGATAGGATATAACCAACTTTAAGAGTTTAAAGACTTCAGGCTTGGTTGGGTTGTATTCCAGAGCACATAGGAACTTGCCATTTGCATGAGTGAACCACAGTTGGTAATTTTCAAAGAATTATAGAAAATGGGAAAGACCTAGAGATTGCACAAGGGCAAATATCCCATTATCACAAAAGAGAAGAAACACTATCTCAGGCCTTCTCCATTAGATATATTAATCACCAATGGTCTTATTCCTAAATGGATTAGTGAGTGAATGATTCTTTAGATAAGACAAAGGTATTCACTAGGATTTAGCATAGATCCATTACGAGCAAGTATCCAAACTAATCTCATTTTCTATTTTCTTGGTAAACCAGACAGATACAAGAGATCTCTGAAGTTGATAATGTATCCCTTTTTTTAGCAGAATATATATTTCAAACTCTTTATATCATGGTTAAAAAGATAGCTGACATAATGAAGCTGCTATTTATTGTATTCTTATTGTGACAGATGTGATGTCAAGTGATCCATCTTAAAAACACCAGGAGGTAAATATTATTATTCCCTATAATGATTTTTCAAATGAAGAAAACGGAGCTTAAAGAAGTAAAGTAACATGTCCCAAATTACATAGCTACTAACTGGAAGAGTGGAGACTCAAACTCAGGATTATCTCTTCCCAAACCTCACCCTCTTAATTCTCATAAAGAACACTAGAGTTAAGTGTAATCATAGCTAGTTGAATAATTATCCCCAACCAGCCATATTATTTAATCAGTGTCAACTTGGAAAGAGGACTTTAATTATGGGCTAATTATACCTGGTGAAAATTTGAAAACATTGGTTAAATTTTTAACTTGTTAACCACTCATAATAAGGAAGAGTCTACATGAGAAATGATGAAGACCTACACAAGGGTGGGGACTGCAAGGCTATGTTCAGAACAGACTGGGTACAAAGAGGAAAAAGATATCGTCCCTGCCCCTCAGGAGATTTTAAACAGCAGTCATAGAACTGAAATGTATGTGCCAAAAGAAGGGGAGAAAGAGCAACAGAAGTCCCAAAGAGGGAGACTGTCTAGTTAAAGACATCAGGAAGCATCATTGGAAAAGATGACTTTACAGGTGGAGCAACCAGGGTTGCGTGGTATTTTACAGATGCTCAGCAGAGGGAAATTCAGAAGAATGAAAGAACTTCAGCAAAGCAAAAGAGGAGGAATGTGTGAGGCTTATTTGGGGAAGAACAAGAAATCCAAGTTCATTAAAGACCAGAATGTGTAGAGTGGCACAGTTAACAGATAAAGTTAGAAAGGTAGAAATTGGATCACATTATATATTTTCTTCTCAGATGTGTGTAATTTTGTTCAGAAACAACTGTCAAAAATGAACTTTAAGAATCTAAAGCATTCCATAGTGCTCAATGAATGAATAATTGGCAACAATTTTGAGGAAAGTTAAAAAGAGGAAGAGAGTGGAACTTGAGAAGGGGCAATTTGAGTACAGCGTGGTGTCTGTTACTCATATTCTTCATTGATCTATGGACTCAAATCTGAATTATGGGAGAGGATTGTGATAAAGCACCAACGCAAACTGCATGGACTCTTACTGAAATATCTATGAACTAATCAGAGCCCAAAACAGGTGACTTTTTAAACCATATATGGTGTATATTACAAGCAGAGGCAAAGGATACCTCCCAGGTGCAGCTGCTGCTGGAATGTGTAGGAGCACAGAACAGACTCTGCAGCTTGAGCAATGGAGCCAACCAGGCTACATCCAGGCTAAAGAAGAGTTCAAAGAGAATACCATCTCAGATTTTGGAATTGGATTTACAGATGGCTGGGCAATTACAGCAACAACAGGACAAGCATGAAAAGAGAATGCCAGAGTAAGCCAGAGCAGGCCAGAGAAAAGGACAGATGCCCCACTGGAGACAAGATGAGTAGTTTATGAACCCACCTGAGACACACTCTGAGAACTCTTTGAGTTGAGAGGAACTCGATTTCACTACATCTGAGAGGTCATCATGATGTCAGTATTCTGTCCATTTGTTTCTTCTGACATTAATTTTATACCCAGCTATTTATAGCACTTGCTACTAATAACTCTTCTAAGATACAACATAGTAGAAAATAACTATAACTAGACACCTACACACAATCACCCTCATGGCATGCATAACTTTTGGTCCCATGAAGAATTAATTTGTATTAAAGACCTCTCTTACATAACTCATGTGCTACATCTGTCACAAAATGCTTCTAACTTTTTCTTTGACTTTCCATTTTGAAATAATTATCAATTCATGGGAAGTTGCAAAAATGATACAGAAAGATCTCATATACCTTTTACTCATTTCCCCCAATGGTCACATCTTATATAACGGTAGCAGCATATCAAACCCCAAAGTTGACATTGGTAAATGTGCGTGTATAATTCTATGCCATTTTGTCACATGTAAATTTGTGCAACCACCATCACAATCAAGATATAGAACCATTCCATCACCGCAAAGATTTCCCTCAGGCTACCCTATTATAGTCACACTTCCCCCAAAAAATCCTCCCTAACCCCTGGCGACCAATAATCTGTTATCACTATCTATAATTTGGTCATTTTGAAATTATATAAATCAAATTATATAGTATGTGATTGGCTTTTTTTCACTCAGTATAATAGCCTTGAGATCTATCTAAGTTGTTTCATTTATCAGTAATCCGTTCCTTTTTATTGCTGAGTAGTATTTCATGGTGTTAAAGGAAATGTACTTTGTTAACTATTTACCTATCATAGGACATTTGGGTTGTTTCCACTTTTGTCTCTTACAAATAAAGCTCCTATGAACATTCATGTATATAAGGGAGGGGGAAAAAGGACTCTCCAGTGAAGAAAAAAATAGTTACAAAGAATATTACTGGAAAATTTAAAAATTTAAATATGGACTGTAGTATTATATCACTGTGAATTCTCCTAATTTTGATAATTTTACTGTGATTGTGTAAGACAATGTTCTTGCTTTCAGGAATTACACACTGAAATATTTAGGGATGAAGAGACACTTTCCCTCTTAGTTTCAAATGGTTCTGGAAAGAAAGAAAGCAAGTGAGGCAAAATTTAAAGAATTCATACACCTGAGTAAAAGTGTACAACAGTTCTTAGTACTATTCTTAAAACTCTCCTGTAATTTTGAAATTATATTAAAATTAAAAGTTACAAAGAAAAGTACTGTCAGAACAACAATCTGTTATGCATATTTTACTTAGAGACTCTCGAAAAGTTGAAAAGGATATTTGATGTGTGTCCAGTGTAGAGAACTTTCATCTGTCCTGAATCTAAACGAGTAAAATGTAGTGCTTGATCTCTCTTTCTCACCTTCCACTCTTTTGAGGTACTACTGTCAAGAAAAAGATCTGATCAAAGAGATTTTTTAATTGATGTTAAGGATAAAAGATTAGCAAAGGCTGAGCCAGCTTCATCTTTGATAACAGCATCCTCACAGAGGCCATGTGGCACAGAGGCTTAGGGGTCTCGCCTCTGGAGCCATGAGGTTTGGGTTTGAATCCTGGCTATGCCACTTACTAGTTGTGTGACCTTAGGCACGTTGGCTAACCTCTCTGTGCCTTAGTTTCCACATCGAAAAAAACAAAATAAAAACAATACCTGCTTCTAAGGGGTTACTTGAGTTTTAAAAGTGCTTATATCCGAAGTGGTTAGAAGAGTGCCTGGCATATAATG